>NW_017731780.1:12781-15964 GCF_001890085.2 Hipposideros armiger
AAAAAAAAAGTCTAAGGCTTCAACTACTAACTTTTCATAATAATAGAATTAAGTATAGAAAATCTAATTAGACCAATGGTATATAACAAATAATCATCAGTCTTTTCAAATCAACCTATTATTCTTTGGAAGAAATACCGGATTCTCCAGCTCTGGGCAACTTAAAAGCCTATGTGCTATTGTTTATTTTGTTTTGTTTTTTGCACTTGAAATTAGGTTTTACTTACTATAGTCCTTAACAGGATTGGCTTCATGGCATGTGACAAATACAGTCACACAGAGCCCTATGCTTGGTGTATAGCTCTACTGTCATTGTCTTAAAATTCTTAATAGTTTTTTAACAAGGTGCCTCACATTTTCATTATTCACTGGGCCCTGCAAATTATGTATCTAGACTTGCTCCTCAATAATATTTAGGTGTGATTTTTTTTTCACCAAACATTACAAGTGTTAATACACTGCTTTGGTGTGTCCATAATCCATTAATGTATTTCTTTATTGTACAATAGTCCCCCTTTATCCATATTTTCACTTTTCATGGTTTCTGTTACCTGATGTCAACTGCAGTGAACCACAGTACAAACATATCAAATAGAAAATTCCAGAAATAAACAATTCACAATTTTTAAATTGTCTGCCGTTCTGAGTAGTGTGATAAAATCTTGCACATTCCCACTCCATCCCACCCAGGACGTGAATCTTATCCCTTTGTCCAGCATCTCCACACTGCATACACTACTCACCTGTCTTCACCTAGTAGCCATCTTGATTAACAGATCACTTATCAGATAATATGAGAGAGGGAAAAAGAGAGAAAGAGACTACAATCACATAATTTTTATTACAGTATATTGTTATAATTGTTTTATTTTGTTATTAATTATTGTTAACCTTTTACTGTTCCTATTTATAAACTAAACATTATGATGGGTATGTATGTATAGGGAAAAACATAGTATATATAGGGTTCAGTTGTATATATAGTATATATAGGCTTCCGACATCCACTAGAGGTCTTGAAACATATGTCCCATGGATAAGGTGGGACTATTGTACATGTATTTATTGGCAGTCACTAGATTATAAAAAGGAATAAAGACAGAGTTCCTGCCATCACAGAATTCCAAATCCATTGGAAGAATTAATTATCTCTCTGTCAGATCGCATGCATAAAATATTCCCCAAGAGTAGTCTTCATAAACATATAGTCATAATTTCATATTAATTTGTTTATATACTAACAAAAGCACTGTGCCTATTATTCCAGAAATGAGGATTGGGACTATGTCTAAACATTAAGTAATATCAGGTACTTTACGTCAAGAAAAACAAGAGAATTGTTCACTATTTATAGCTCATTGTGAAGTCAGCTAGGCATAGAATGGCTCATAATGCCCAAAATACACCATGGAAGTATTTCTCAGGAACACCTGAGGATGACTCTTAAAGACATTAATCATTTTCTCTACTTCCACCTGATTATGGATACTGGTTTCTCCAACAACTGGGTTCAAGAAATAACAAGAATATGTCTGGTGTTAGTTTCACATACATATGTGCTAATCATCTCCACACACGCTATGAGAGAAGGGGCACAGATGAAACCAGTCTGGAATCTGTGAAGGTCACAGAGTTCAAGTCAACAGCAGTTATTTTTGAAGCTTCATTTTAACAAGTGAAAAATAAAAACTACGAAGCTACATGGTAGCTATGTAAGGTCTTCAAGAGGCAAATGCCTCTAAGTGAATCTCACAGGAGCCCTCTGCCCTTGGAGTTAAGGATTGAAGGACAGCACACACATATTCACAGAAGCTGGGCCTACCCACATGATGCACTTTCTGACCAGACTTCTTTGCCCTTAGCCATCGCTCTGAATTCTGTTGTTTTCAGCAGAAAGCATTTTCCCCCAAAGCACCTACATATTAATTTCCCAAATACCATGATTGTGTTTTGGCTATAGTCAGCATCTGCATCCAAAATTCTTTCAGATTAAGTTATTCTATAAACTAAAGATCTCCAGATATTTAGGAGTTTACCATTTTATATGCTAACAGTTGGGTTTTTTGGTTGTTTTTTTTTTTTTTGAACAAGAATGAAAATCTTTTGTAAATTATACTACATAGTTCTATCTTTATAAATACTGCATTTGATAGAAAGTGGTTTAGACTTTTCTTGATGACCTCTAATTATAATTTAGATCATTGACCAAAGATTTCTACTTTTAGATAAGTTAAAGTAGCTTTACCTTTTCACCTGAAACAATCAAAATGCAGGAAAAAAATACATGAAGCANAGACATGACATGAGCAATATTAAATCATCTTTAAATTAGTTACACACTGACTACTAAGTTAACCCCTTTTTTGGACACTATTATACAACTTATAATGGAGGCCTCCAATTACAAGGCAAAGTGGTGGCATCACCCATGAGAATACAAAATCACAAATTCAGGTGAGATACTGGTATACGACAGAAGGCTTTACTCATCCCTTCTGGCGCTTTCAGCTCATTCTCAATCCTTCAGAGACTGGGCCAGAAGCCCTTCTCAGATTCTCTGTAAGTTTTCCTTCAAATCACCTCTTTTTCTCTGACAAGGTTGAAAAATGTGCAAGCTAAGGAAGATAATGCAAATACTGCCATATTGTCACTTACCATCCTAGCCAGAACTGGCACTGAGAAAATTAAAAAGCCCCTGACATATTGAAACTTAGCTGTGACATTCTAACTTGGGCAAGAACAATATTTTTAATCCTGCCTGGAAAGATCAAATTAAATCAGTAGCGAGCTCTGCCTGATACAGCTCTATGTCACTGACTGTTGGGATGAGAAGCCGAGAGGAGTCTGCAGCTCTTGACTTTGTAACTCATGTCTTCCTGGAGAAATTCAGGGAACAGTGATAAGCTGTTCCTGCATAAAGATTAGCCTCATGACAGTGAAATGGTGTCAGAGGGGAGGAGCAAGGAACAAGACACGCATTTTGTCTGGCATTTAGATTCAGCTGAAAGTCATCACATTTCACAGGTGAACTTGGAACATGACTCAGTCAGAGGTTTGACTTTCCTTCTCTTTTCAGCAAAGGCAACACATCTGTCTGTTGTAGTCCACACGGCTATGTATGTTAGTGATAATATATTAGAAGCAGATTCTGTTAATAATATTATGATATTATGGCTGTATCTA
>NW_017731780.1:20164-37890 GCF_001890085.2 Hipposideros armiger
TTTCATTGATTAGAAAAGGCCCACACACAACCTGGCACAACTGCTTTGCTTAATCTGCCAATTCAAATGTTAATGTCATCCAGAAGCACCCAGATGTGCCCAGAATAACGTTTGACCCAATGTCTGGGCACCCCATGGGCCGACCAAATTGACTCATAAAATGAACCGTCACATCCTTGTACAATATTCAGCAGAATACTGGTTAATGTATTCATATAAGGAAATTACCTGAGTTTTAGAAAAACAAATTAGAGGGAACAATACGCAGTACTCACACAGAGATGAGGACATTGTCTTTTCCTACCAGCCAGAATAGAAAACTCATAATTCATGCATTACTAGACTGAGAACTCAGGAGGGTCTTGCCTCACTACTAAGGGTCAATTAGCCTTAGACTAAATGCTGCTCTCACCTATGAATCTTGAAAGCAAGGCCTGAAAGTATTAACTGTGTTCAAATAATGTAACTGTGTCCCAGGGCAAAGCTCTAGAGTATTTATAAAAATACAAAAATACTCAGTACCCAAAAAGATAAAATTATAATGTCTGGCATTCAGTCAAAATTCACCAGCATGAAAAGAAGCAGAAAAACACATCTTATAATGAACACAAAAATCAATCAATTTAGACTGACCCAGAACTTACACAGATGTTAGGATTACTGGAAGAGAACATTAAAACCAGTCATTATCAGTGTATTCCATATGTTTAAAAGTTAAATTGAGGCATGAGAGATATTTAAAAGGCCCCAAATGAACTTCCAGAGATGAAAACTGCAATTTTCTAATGTAAAAAAAATACACCAGATGGAAATAACAGCAGATTAGATATTGCAGAAGAAAATATTGGTAATCTTGAAAGCAGGGCAATAAAACCTATTCACAAGGTACAGAGGAACAAAGATAAGGACAATAGCAGATCCCTCATTGGAAACTGCAAGTGAGAAGACAGTGGAGCAAAATCTTTAAAGCACTGAAAGAAAAAAAATATCAAGCTAAAATTCTCTATCCTGTGAAAATAGCTTTCAGAAAAAGAGGTAAAATACAGTTTTTCACACATACAAAAATGGAAGTAATTTATTAGCATACCGCCCCACAAGAAATGTCATAGATGATTGATCAATACATATTGTTATGACAGAGTGGTCTTCAAGGTCTATTAAAGTAATAATTTTACTTTACTCTTAAACTAAATCGCCCCAATAAGCTAATTTTGTCTTTGTTTTGTTATGCTTTAGTTTATATGTCTAATTGTACAATTTTATCTTTTTTAGGCTTTCACCTATCAGTTTTAACAATTATTTATCACCAGTCATTTCTATAACAGTTGCTCTTTCCTATCCTAATTTGCTGTTTCTAATCTGTGGACCCAAAAACTAGGTAAGAAATTTTATCAGAATTGTGAATAAATGAAGTTAAAATAGCCTCATAAGCTTTAAGCCATCAATTTTGTGTGATACACATAATCGTTCAGAAGCTTCCCCCCACACACACATATATATCCTGGGGGAAAAATATAAGATAACAATTATTGTAAGGAAAACTACTACATATTGAAAGTCACTGTGTGCTAGTTATTATTCTAAATCCTTCATGGGTATTGTTTCTAATCTTTTCCTTCAGAACCTTCAGTATCTGCTGCCACAGGAGATGAGTTTATAAGAAAATAGATGGAGTGGTAAAGTGCTTCACATCATCCGCTTTGAATTCAGATATGCCCAGTTAAAATTGCAGCTAGCACTACCTCTGCGGACAGATCACTTAGCCTCACATTCTTTATCTAGGAAACCCCAAAGACCATGCTCTTACCACTGCAATATTGGCTCTTGTAATTACTGGAAGCTGAGTCCACAGTAGGGCATTCAAGTTATATGAGAATATATATGAGAAGTATATGTATTTAGAATGTATATTTAAACATATATTTACTATATATAAGTATATATACATTTAGAATTTATTTACCTAATGTTCATAAAATAAACACAGAAGCACTGAAAGCTATCACTGTGCATCTCATTCATTTTACCTTAACTTCATGACCAAGTCATGAAGTCAAAGAAACAGAAAATTTCAAACACATAAATGACATCCCCTCAGATATCTCAGGGAAAACTAGATTGATTATCCACCTCTAATAATCTCCCAAGGACAGCAAGTGCCACACCGTTTCCTTAAGGGAACCCAAAGTCTGTCAAGAAAAATCAGGAAGGAAAATTGGCCCAATAGCATGATAGATGGGTTAGAGTCAGCCTGTCACTCCAAAGTATGCTGCCAGAATAATCTGCAGGAATACAGACTTAGCAATGAAGTATAACTCAAGTAACACAACCAGCAGTCATAGTTGCAATAACCACTATTTAGGCCTGATCCTTGAGATGGGGAAGAGTGTACCGCACAGTTTTGAAGGCACATTATGGTAATTCTCTCCATGTTCACTCAGCATTTACTGGTAGCAGTCTGTAGGAATGTCACTAATCATCAGAGAAATGCAAAGGGCTGTCATTTCATTTATGCTTTTCAGAAATGTATTGAATTCATAGATGGCTTCTTTTCCAAATGATCAATGAACCACAACTCTTGAGTCTTTGAGTCAGAAGAGGAAACCTTTGTACATACGTAAACCTAGCCCTTCCTTTGATTTCATTTGGACCTCAAATTAATATTGCTCTCATCACTGACACGGCTGCTCATGAGTAATTTATGCTCTGTGGGATTTTTATGACATCCCAAATTCAGTGCAGCATGTCTGAAAGGTAAAGAATAAAGAGCATTGAATTATCTATGAATACAGGCCAAAGAGCTAATCATTTCAAAGCATACTGGGAAGATATCTAATGGAATGAAAGCCAGGGGCCAAGTCAACACCTGAGGCCATTTCCTAACACTTTATATATAGACCACTCCACCTTCTTGCACCGTTTCTCATCATTCTTCCTGCAACTTTCCTTTTCTTTTCCTCTGTCTTTGTGTCTTTTTCCGTTCATCTAGCCTCACTTCTCCCGCTCCTTTCCTTTTCTTTCCCTCCATTTCTCTTGCCCTTTCAGCACTCTTTATGTAATATAAAATTCAAGTCTAGTTGTTGCATTTGTTGAATTATGTTTTAGAGTCCTACTCTTTTAAAAGTCGAAACAAATGAAGACTTTTACACATGTCGCAAGAATTAAGCAGTCTTCCACGAGGCTTTCAGCCCTGAGTCAGTGAGTCTTGTATTAGGACTACAAATCTGAAGCTATTTTCTATTCACTGCCCCCAGAGGAAGAAGACTTGACTTAGTCTTCACTGTCATCATCAAAATGCTTTCAGCACCTATTATATTACTCCATTCCTCCTTCCATCTCTCTTTTATAATCTATTTCTAAAAGTCCACTTTTTTGTTGTTTTTATTTGTTTGTTTATTTTATTCTTTAGATTCAACATGTAAGTAAGATCATATGGTATTTGTTTTTCTCAGTCTGATTTATTTCATTTAGCATAAAAATCCAATTATCATATTGGGCTACATTTCTGATCTTTTTCTTAATTAAGTAATATAACTTATTTTTAAAAACATTCTTTTGGATATGGTAAGTTCATTTTTCAATTATCTGTGTTTTGAAATGATGTTTTGCTTTTCTGCTGAGAAGTTGCCAATAAACATGATAGAAACAATTTGGATAGGAGGCCAAGAAGTTAAATATGACTTGGTTTGATCAAGTAGTCTTTAATATGTCAAAAATCCAATAAAATACAGTTGTGTATTATGTATCCATAAAAGGGTGTTTCTGTGGAAGTATGGAAATATCCATGGTCTTTACACAGAACTTGCCAGAGGACAGAGGAACAAAATTCAATGGGGATCATGACATGTGATGAGGATTTGAACAACCTCAAAGAATGGCTTACTAGAAGCAAGGTGTGAAATACTTAGAAACTCAAGAAAAGTGGTAGAAACTGAAAAAAAAAAGTGGCAGGGTATGGGTGAACCATAACAGCCAACTGTTGTTAAAACCTGAAATCAGTCAACAAATATATATTGAAGGTCTACTCCATACCCAACCCTCTGCTTGGTGCTTAAGCATGCAGGAGTGTGCATGTTGTGGTGGGGTGGAAAAGGAGTAAAATATTGACATGCAATTTGCAGATAAGAACAGGGTGCAGTGGAAACACTTAGAATGGGCCCCTATTTCAGCTATGTAGAGATGGCTTTCTGAAGGCAACTATCCAAGTTTTAAAGCGGATCTGGAAGGTGGAGAAGAAGCGTGAAAACATGTTTCAGGCAGAAGGGGAATCTGGTTCAAATATAGAGAGGGAAGAGAGCACAGACATCTGAAAACATTCCACATGGAGCATCTGCTGTCAGAGAATCAGATTCCACGATTTTCTAAATGTATGAAAATGGTGAGTTACTTTACTTTTCTCCACGTCCACTTTTTTAATCTGTATAAGAGACTTACAGTGAAGAGAAAATGAGAGTTCTAGATCACGCCCAGCATGGAGCCTAGCACAAAGTATGCCACATCCTAAGTGTTCGATATAATTGCATTTCATCTGATCTCGTACATCAAAGGCAGTAAGGCACATCATTATTTTATGTGCAACACAGAGGAAAAGAAAAAAAGTTGCAATTAATATTAAGCTATAACAAATTGTAAGATGCATCCTAATTTCTAAAAACTAAAATGTGACAGAAAAATTGTGTAGCTTAGAATGCATGAAATATAGTTAATTTACTCCCCCAACTCCTTCCAGTATAGTAAAAAAAAATCCAAGATAACATCGTTATCAGCTGTCAAAACAGGTATGAAAGCTTAAAGTATACCAGGAGGGCAACTCTAGTATTATAGTTACCTCTTCATGATACCAATGCATTTGCTTATTCTCAAGGGTCAATATCATATTAATCAATGAACGAGTACTTATTGAACATATATTGCTGTAATACAACTAATAATATATTAGCAGCTGCGTTCCTTCCTGCAGCAATCCCAGTTGATGCTATGCTGTCTTTCAGGCAAGCAGTGGTCAGTTGGTCAGCATTTTAAATCCCATGGGCCAAGGCAAAGGAACTCTGGTCCAAGAAATGATGATTAAAAATTGTCCACTCACAATTTATCCTATTTACACAATTGGATGTCATTTGCAGAACCCCCTTTTGTAGAATTCTACAAATGACATCCAATTGTGTAAATAGGATGTTTGTAGAACTCCAGCCCTCGTTTGTAGAACTCCTTTTAGGTGCATTCAAATATCAGCCCACGTTCCTCTGAAGTGAGCCTTTCCAGGCAACCTCAACTTTGTCTGGCTGGAGGCTCAAAGGCTTTTTGAAAAGGGCACTGCAAAGTCACTGTGATAGAAATGCTATTTTTCAAAATAAATGAGAAACACAAAATAAAAGTAGGATTTTTGAAAAGATTTCCTTAAGTCTCATGAAAACAACTATTGGTGATATTCTCTTAATAATAAGTAAAGAATATCAAGGGGAGACACTAAGTTACTTTTAGAAACGAGTTAATAGCTACAGGAGAAAATTGTAAGAAACATGAGAGGCACCTTTCTTGATGACTGAACCAGATTCTAGAACTCCCCACCCAATATCACAGCCACTAGCCTGCAGAAGCTATGGAGCACTTGAAGTGTGGCCAGTTAAAACTGGCATGTGCTGTCAATTTAAAATACACACTGGGTTTTGAAGATTTGGTACAAAAAAAAAAGAAAGGAATATTTTTATACTTATTTCAGTATACTAATTTTATGATGCTTATGTGTTGAAATAACAATATGTTCAATGCATTTGGTTAAATAAAACATTATTAAAATTAACTGCACACATTCTTTTTACCTGTTGTAAGGTAGCTATTGAAAAACAATGTTTTAATTGAAGTTTATTGGGGTGACAATGGTTAGTAAAGTTACATAGGTTTCAGGTGTACAATTGTGTAATACATCATCTATATATCACATTGTGTGTTCACCACCCAGAGTCAGTGCTCCTTCCATCACCATATATTTTGACCCCCTTTACCCTCATCTACCACCCACCTTCCCCCTTTACCCTCTGGTAACCACTAAACTATTGTCTGTGTCTATGAGTTTTTGTTTCTTTATTTGTTTGTCTTGTTCTTTTGCTGCTTTCAGTTTTATATCCCACATATCAGTGAAATCATATGGTTCTTGACTTTTTCTGTCTGGCTTATTTCACACTTGTAGCTCATATTTCTATTGGATAGTGCTCTTCTAGAGGCAGTCCCATGTGGAAAGCACAGACAAGCAGACAAGCTGCCTGGTGGGTCGCCAAAACAATGGTTGGAGGTACAGAGCTGTTTATCTAAGTCAGTGACCTCACTTCCTAATCATTCTATGTGAAGCAATGTATTGAACAGCAACATTTTTTTCCCGGTTTGGGGGGTGGCAGGGGGAACAGCCCAGGAATTTAGCATGCATATAACAATGGATTAAAAAAGGCCTCCATAAAGTCTGCCACATTACCCTCAGGAATAGTATGCACTCGGTCACTGCTAACAGATTCCATCTTCAACAAGAACCTTTGCTCTTCCAAATAAACAGCCATCCTACAACCTTAGACATTTTGATTTCTTTTCTACTTTTTCACGGACCCTTTGAAGCATAGTCTCAAATGCCAACCAAATCTTGAGTTTGGATTCCTTTCAAAGATGTAAGAAATGTTCGTTTTAAAACACATTAGGTAGTTTTTGCCAACTTTAGATCATGCTAAGTCTTGAAACAAACTAGCCTATATTTTAAGTGACAAGTTTCAAGGTGTCAGTGGTATTTGGCCACGGACCACTGCAACTCATTGAGTTTTCTTTGCTGATGGAACCCACCAGCCCACAAGGCTCTTTGTCACCATGTCCCACCATATGGTCAAGAGCTACATCTTCGGAGAGTTTGTAATGTTCACAATGCCAAGTCTGAGGTAGAAAAAAAGAAATCATCCAAGTGGCAGGGCTGAGAGTTCAAAGTCACGACCAGTGTTTGTTCATTGCATCCTTTCCCAGGACTCCTATTTCCACGTGAACAGGAGTGAGCTAGACTGTGCAGTAGCCCTGCAGTCTGAGGACCTTTCAAAACACACCAGCCCCCATGGCCCTACCATAAGGGCTATAAAATTTTCTTTCTTCTTTTAAGGCCCAAACATGGATAATGTTTAAAACCTTCTCAAGAGATGCTAATGTACAACCGGAGTTGAGGATCACTGAGCTAGAACAACTGTCCACAAATTTAAGCCTGAGTCAGAATTGCCTGGAGGGCTTGTGAAAACACAGACTGCTAAACTGACACTGCAGGCAGGAGGTCTGGGACACGGCCTCAAACTCTGCACGGCCACCATCCCCAGGGGTGCTGATGCTTCTGGCCCAGAGGCCACATTTTGAGGACACCTCAGCTAGAAGAATGCATAGATCTTCTCTGCCTCTTTCATTTTTCTTCTTTCCCTTGTGACAAGTCGTGGCTGAACTCACTATTGAGTTTGGGAGAAGAAACAGTGTGCTCAGCAGAGCAACCCTCTCCTTTTCTGATGTGCCAGCCCACGGATGATACATCAGGGCAGCCTCTGTCTGCACATCAGGATGCCCTCCAGCTCTGTCTTCTGTTTGGTTTCGGGAAGGAAAATTCAGTTTAAGGGTAGTATTAGACCATGTAGCTAAAGTCATTTTCCAGAATGATTAAATTTTTATAAATATATATTGTTAAATTTTGTTCTCCATTCATTTGTGTTACAGGTCCTCTTTCTCTCTCAATATATCCTGAACTCCAGAAGGGGGGAAAAAAGTGTTATATATTAGCTTCCTAAAATACCAACATAATGCTCCCCCTTTTAAATGGTTTGTTTTTCTAATCCCTTGAAAGCATTATAAACAATTTCATTGACCAGTAAACAGGGCTGCAAAAACTGAGGGAAAAAAAAAATTGCTCATGTTCAATTGGATCAATTCTTTAAAAGAGAGAGAAGACAAATATACAATGTGTGATCAAAACATACAGTGAATGTTTAAATTAAAAAAAATATTACAGTAAAAGATACATTGCCTTTAATCCCCATTAAAATACCCCACCTTGCTTCAAACATACCTATCCCATTATTCTTGCCACTTTCCAAAGCAGTTCTGGAAGTCCTCTTTCATGAGTGTCTTTACTTTATCCTCCATCATGACAACACTTCATGTCATACATTGTTTCTGTATGGCAATTTCTATCAAATAAAAACATTACGGGGCCGGCTGAGTGGCTCAGTTGGTTAAGAACTCGCTCAAGAGTGTGAGCTCTGAGCAACAGTGGCTCGATGCCTGGCCTGAGCTGAGCTGCTGTTGAGCTGCCAACAGGTGGCAGGATGGCTCAGCTAAAAAAAAAAATAGATAGATAGATGATAGATAGATAGATAGATAGATAGATAGATAGATAGATATGTATGTATGTGTTACAGTGTGTACTCATCTACCTTATTCACCGAATATGGTACCGTGAGACTTCTGGTTCTTCCCTAAAGTCAAATGACCATGAAATGTAAACATTTTGAATCAATTCAGGACATTAAGGCAGCCATGACAGCGCATTAAAAACACTCACGAAAGAAGACTTCCAGAACTACTTCAGAAAATGGCAAGAACAATGGAATAAGTGTGTTCATAGTGAGGGGGGAATATTTTGATAGGGATTAATGCAAAGTATCTTTTACTGTAATACATTTATTTTTATTTAAACATTCACCGTAGCTTTTTATCACACCTCGTACATGAAACATCCACAATAAATAGCTATGAAGATGTGAGTGAACTCAGTGCTGCTTCATTTCACAAACTTCACCTTATTTAGCTCTGATTTTCTATAACTACTATAATTAAAATTACAGGAGAGACACTCTGGACACTAGCAGGTAAGAAGCACCAAACCAAACAAATAGTTAAATAATAATAATAATAATAATAATAATAATAATAATAATAATGTCTTTTCAAACCTCTGCTATGTGTCAGACGTTGTCCTAACCATCTTCTGTATAGTGTCATCCCACTAAACAACCGTCTGCATAGGTAGGTATTATTAGGTAAGGAAATAGAGGCATGGCTGGATTAATACTGGACCAAAATATGGAGTGATGCTACATTCACACTTATGCTTCCCACCTGTACACACACACTTGTAGCCAAACACCTTTTTAAAGGCTGTGAAAAATGCAAAGACATAAAATGTCTAACACCAGCTCCCTAACCTCAAAAAGCAGGTAGCCTAATTGAGGAGACAAAGGAATACGTAGGAAAAATTAAATAACAACACAAGATCTAAAGATTAATAGCATAGTATCTTTAAGTCCAATCTAAAAAGTGTTTCAAAAACAGTAAATTGACTGGGAGAAATCCAGATGTATAAAACCCAAGTGATATAGAATATAGTTGTTCTCTAATAATCTATTCTGCTTCTAGGGAAAAAATATATCTAAATAGAGTCTCTGAGTGATAGAGGTCCATGATGCAAAGTATATTCTACATCTTCTCTAGTTTCCCAATGACTCACTCAGAGTCAAGACAAGACATTCCTTTCCTCATATGGTTTTATTTGGTTAATCTCTGTTGGTCTTCCTCTAGGTTTCATATCTCATTCAATTTGTAATGGACAATCTAGTAAACTCTAAATCCATACTGTCCAAAAGGAAAACACTCTTCATGCCAACCAGTTGTTATGATTCTGTTTCATCCCCTCTCTGTAAATAAGAGGATGCTACTTTGATTAAAAACAATGAAAGAAATATTAGGGAATTTGCCATTATACCCTAGGGAAGGAAAAAAAAAACGGGTATGACATCCACACAGCATTATATTCAGACAAAATTAAAGCACTTCAAAGAAGGAGAATTGTATGGAATTGCTAGAATCAAATATAGTGCAAAGAAAACAGAACCATGGGAGAATCATCAAGCAGAATCACCAACAAAGGTCATCCTGCAGCTCAGTAAACAGAAGCAGTGGAGCACAGAAAAAAAAGAAATGGATTAAGGGGATCCAAGATCGAATACCATTTGGACAACAATGAACTGTGTGATCTTGGTAATTCACTTTTACATCTCCGGATCTTAGTTTGCTGGTAAAATTGGGCGATCAAACTAGATTAGGGGTTCTTAGAATTCATTTAGGGGAACCATGAACATAAATGGGAAAGGTATTTTTATTTTCTCTAAAATAACTAAAATTTATAGCACTTCCTCCAATTATGAATATAAGTGGCAAACCACAGCACTATCAGCAATACTTATGATTTTGTTCCAATTACAGATATTACCATATTATATCACTTGTTATAGATATCTCAAAATATGCATGATCAACTCTTCAGATTTACAGTGATCATCAAACCCACAGCATTTCTTGTTATTTAATGCATTAGTAAAGAGACACATTACTGTATCACAACATTCTTAAGAGTGTTTTGATAAATATATTGAATGTAATTCATTTCCTATATAATTATACCTATGATAGCTTATGCTTTTTAAAATATTTTCCTGAGACAGAGCTTGACCAGACTGCCAACAGGGTCACCTGGGCTTGGCAGTATCTAAGGGCTATTCCCAATAACCTTGTAGAATTCCAAATCTGCCAGCTCAGAACCAGAGATGCCTCACTGGCTAGGACAGGTACCAAGGACAAACAATAGCAGGAGACTGAAGGAACAGCTATGCAGGGAGATGAGGTGGCAACTACAAATAATAACGGCATTGGAATTCATAGAGTGCCACTTCAGGTCATGCGGTGTGACTAGGAAAAAATAAGAGAGAGCAGAACAACATGGAGACACTCAGATCATCAATAAGATATTCTTAGCCACCAAATGTAGCGGGCAGACTGAAACAGACTGCAGAACAGCCCATCCTCCCTCCAAAACAGGTACAAGTGTATGGTCTCAACATTTGTTGACAATCATATCTTCATGTGGGCTGTTAGTTGTTAGCAAGTGACAAGTTAAAAGACACAGGGTATTCTATGTTCACAGAGAGTACACTCAGGTAGAAGCATATGTAATGTGCTTTGAAGAGAATGGGAAGAAACTACATGTTCTGACATGTTAAGTTCATGGCCGTGGCTGGGTGCATGAGGTAAAATTACAATAATGTGCTTATTTACTGCTATGCGCCTACTGGAGTGAGGCACATGAACTGCTCTGCAAATGGACCCTAGCTTCTCGCAGTGAGAAATAAAAGGCCTCCCTATAAAGAGAAGAATGAGTAAGCTGAAGTGCAAGCAGCAAGGGAATCTCAGAGGAAAAGAGGATGAATAGGTGGTGTCTCAAACTTGAATGCACAAAAGAAGCAGCAAGGTGTTTGTTAAAAGTGCAAGGACTCCCACTAGAGATTCTGAATCATAAGATATGGAGTGGGGTCCTCCAAATGTTTACTTAACAGGCACCCCAGGCTTATGATGCAGGTGCTCTGCAGACCATACTTGAGAAAAATGAGCTGAGGCTCCTAGTTGAGGCATTTGGAGTCAAAGAAGTAAAGAGCCAAATTAAAACACCATCTTTGTGAGCCCATATCTATTCTGGCCCAGGCATGAGAGCAGAACCCTGCACATGGGTAAAAGACCAAAAGGGGTTAAGAATAGAGTGATAAAGAGGCTAATAAGAAGGCTTTTGCCTTCAGAACCAGGTGGAAGATGCAAGGGTAAGGAGAATGGCAAGACAATAAGTGACTGGATGTTGGGACAGCCATAAAAAATTATCCTCCCCACCCCAGCTGACTATATACTCGTAAAAGGTACAGCCTATTTAAAATGGTGTCTCCTCAGGGAGTAGTTGGCTGAAGCTTTCTAACAGGGACAGGTTCAGACACACAGAGGGAGGCAGCCTGAGGGAATGGAGCCAAAGTGAAAATCCCACATCCCTTCATGATACACAATCTATGCAACAGCACCTGCAAATGCTGTTTTAAAGACATCCTCAAACCCTGGGATGATCTCACGATTCCCTATATCTCTGTGAATGCACAAGGGATCTATTTCAACTAATTCATAGCTCCTGTTGGAATGGCACACTTATCCAACGGCCTGTGTGCCTGAATAAAGAACCCACTAGGAGAGTTGACTTGATCTCAACAGGATTGCCAAAAACCCTGTCTCAGCCCAGTCCCAAATTCAACCAACTGCTACTCTGAGTCCATTATTAATCTTCTTTTCATGTATCACCAGTGAAAAAGCAGACCTTCTTAGACACCATCCAGGCCCTTTAACCACCACTCCTGTTCAGTGCACAGAGAGAAGGCTTTCAACCACAGATAAAAGACAAATCAGCCCATTGCATAGCTTCTCCAGGACAGGACCTGCACTTGAAATTTAGAAAAAAGAGAAAATAATGGTCCTTTATGTAAATTTGGCCTTAGCAATCACACCTTTGAACTTGAAAGTGGTCACTAGAAAACGCCATGGAGCAGGGAAATGTATTCATTCACGACCTAAGTGCCAATCTTCTAGATAAGTGTTTTACATGCAACATGGAATCTGGTAATATTTACCAACAATTTGGCAAATAGGACAGTATGGACTCACAGGATCACATCATCAGAGCTGCTAGGGTCCTCGGAGATCATCCCATCCAAGTCCCTAATTTTTCATGAAAAAACTAAGGCCAAGAGAGAAGTAACAGAACAGGGCCTAGAAATTCTTTTCTGCTTCCCTTATTTAACGTCTTTCCAATGTCCCGTGCAGCCTCCCATATAAGCAATCAGCTTTGTGTACTGATAGACCCTCAGGAATTAAGCTCTTTATTGAAAGTCAGAACATATGTAGTGGACATAAACTCAGCCTGCAAACGAATATGAGAAATAATTATTTTTTCATTTTAAAATTCTTTTTTGAGCTTCTAATTCCATTAGAATGGGGAATAATTAGTATTAGTCAATGTGCTTCCCTCTCTTTTCTAGAAATGGTACCTAAGTTCCAGAGAGTCATGATATGGGGAAACACATGGTCCTAGATATCCTCTGTTCAGTCCAGCATCAGATGAGATGTTCGCGATCATGTTGAGGGACTCCCCCTCCTCATCCACACATGCTCATCACCAATAGTCACACATTACTGTCCATGCTTCTCCTTCTGCTTGATGGACCTCTTGACTGCTTCTGTGCCATAGGTAGAGCCACAGGCTCTGATCTTACATTCCTATGCTACCAAGCATCATGGGAAAATGACTGTGTCTATAGCAAGGTCTGCCCAGACTTACTCTGCAGACACCTCCTTTCTATTACCTCTTCCTGGCTCTTTCCACATGTGGGTCCCCTCTGCTCTTAGATTCCACAAAGCTTTCTTAGGATTTGCAGTCAACCTGGGAGACAGAAAATAAGTCTTCTTTCCCTAGAGTTACCATTTTAACAGTAGCCGCTATACCCCATCCAGTGAGACTTTTCTAGTCTTGGGACAAGGGAAAAGTAATCCCTTCCTTCTCTTTGTTTCCTGGAGTCCTCTCTGGTTCCCTAACCTCATAGATATTTAGAAATAAAATCAAGGGAGACCAACTTCCTTGTATTTTTTCATCCTGTCATTTCCTGCAACTGTGCCAAGGAGCACAGTCCACAGACTCAGTTTGAGTCTGTGAGGAGAGGAAGGGATGGAAACAAATGATGGAAATAAATGACTAAATGTGTTCATTTCTGCTGCGGTCTATCATCAAGGATTAAATTCAATGGAAAATGAGGAGGCAATAAAAGAGACCCACAGGAGGGGCATTTGGAATTTATCAAAATCTGAAAAATAGTACTTTCTTTTTTTGTCACTATATTGAATAACATGATGTAGAGCAAGATTTTCAATGGCTCTAAGGCTTATCTTCAATATCACACCAGTACTTTATTTCTCCAACTTATTTGTTGAACGTTTATGATCCTTTTTCCCATATCTAGTATGCTTTACCTACAGGCCTAGTCACTTTTACTGACTCGAACTTTGGGAAGCTAAAGGTACATATGAAGCAACTTGGTATTGATCTGTCCATTACACAACCTACTGTGGCATTGGAAACCCTTTCATAACAAGATGGAATATCATTTAACATCTATTCAATTCAATCTATAAGAGAATTACATTTTCAGCAATGAGAAAATATTACGAACAAACTTCTGATTCCTGGAGCTTGTTCAAAAATTATTATAATAAATTTAAATTCTCCATTTGTTGTTATAAAAACATTAGTGACCTGTTAATCTTGGGGCAGTTTAATATATATTCCATTGTTGATAAGTTTATATATGAAGGGGGGTGGGGTTGAGATTTCCTGATGATGCTTTCGAGAATTTTTCCAACTATTTTAAAATATGATATTCATTTTTGTCTGAAGGTCAAAGCAGGTTTTGCAGAGGCACACAGAAAGCACGTATAAAAGACGTCTTGTGCGACTCTAAGATGTAGCATAACAACCTCTCAGAATGTCAACTGGGAGACCATACCACCCTGGTAACTTGAAAGTAACAAAGAATTTTCAACTAACTCCACATTTATCTTGACAAATTCTTTGGGCATATTTTTAAAGGTGAAGCTTGTGTGGTCCATGACTTTTTATTTTCCAGGGAAGGGGTTTTGTGGTGCTAACCATGAACTAAAGAACCTAATTATACAGTCCTCAGAGAGCCAGAAATCCTGCTCAAAGTTAGAGAGGCAGGGTTTGAAGCAAAGTTTACTTCACAGAGTTCTTAACTTCTTCTGACTATTGGATTTTTATTTATTACAGCAGATTTATCATGTGCTAGATAATTTCACATTCATGGCTTTTCTAGTGCTCAATTTATCAAGGACTGTGATGCCACATCCTCCTGTATTTTATCACAAGTACCATCCGGGTAAGAGAGACAGGCTCTCTTTCTCCTGCAGTGACTTAGCCGCTAAATCATAATTCATAACGATGCGTCTTTCCTGGGTTCAATTTTTAATGTTGTTTCCCTTTTTGTAATGTTTACATAACAGGAAAAAAGAGGACCTTATAGATGAGTCACATCCATATCACTCATGTGTTCTCTATTGAGAAAATGAACCCGATAGCTGAAAAATACCCAGTGATTTCAGCTACTCACTTTGGACATTTCTTTTTCTGAAGTTGCACACTTTTTCATTATCAAAGGCAAGAAAAATGAGGAGAAATATGATGAGGGCTGAAGTAATGACTTTCACTTTCCTTCTAAGTTTAAAAAGTGAGGTGGCTAATGATATAGCACATTGATTATATGGTACACAACCAGAATAAGGACCATATGGATTAGCGAAGACCCATTATCCATCAGCAAATAAAGCTATTTTCTTTTTATGCTATTCTTCATGCTGCGAATATGATTATTAATAAAATCTATTTTACTTTAGGCAAGAGCAACAGGTCCTCTCACTTTCCCTTTAGAATACCGCTGTTTCTTCTTAATACTATTCCCTGCTCACTGCCTCATTTCCTTGTAGAGGGCTTACCTGTGTAAGGTGTGCACTTGATGCAGTTAACTCCTTAATGGAACGTTAATTCTGAAGATTCCCCAGTTTTATTTCCATGAAAATTAATGTAGAATAAAGGCATTTTCAATACAGGTGAGTATTAAAGAGCAGTGATCTTTCCAAAAAAGTTAAAAATTTCTCCCACAAATGACTTCCTAGTGAATATCAGAAGGCAATGTGCTAAGAGTCAGAAGTCAATGGAACAATATCCATTGTGTGATGTTCAACAAAGCACTTCATCTCTCTGAGTCTCTGGTGTCTCCCCCTGTAAACTGAGGACAATTCTTGTTCTCAAATTTTATGATTCTTTGACTAACAATTTTCTGATCTTTATTCAAATTTGTTGCAAAGAGCAACAAAATTGAACTATCTGTTTGGATTTGATGGCTCTTACTTTGATTAACATAAAATGTGACTGTCAAAACCCCATTCTAAAATCTTTGTCAGATTCATTTGGTCTCCTTTTGTCTGTACTTTATATGTATAGATCTGTAATATTTGGATAATAGGACACTTTCCCAAAACTTTAGAGGCTTAACTAAAACAATAGTTTTGTATCCTCAAGAGTTGTGAATGGGTCAGCCCCTAGAATATTTACATAAATTCAGTGACTTGTTATTAGTTTGGCAATGCTTTTAGAATTGTATTAAAAAGTTAATAACTGTTTGCAAGCATTCTGGAGATCAGTTATTATCTCCTCATTCTAAGTTAAATTCTTGTTTCACTCTAATGGTGCCCTAAATTGCTCCTTGAAAGTAATCTGAGTCTTGAGATAAAAATGAACTCAGCATTGCCATCTTACATAAGAAAAAACTATAATAATAAAGACTACATGACATTAGGATCATCCAATAGGTCATGGTTTTTGGTTGTTTTTTTTTTTTTAGTTTGTTTTTTAAAAAAGGCCAATAGATTAAATTAAGCTATAAAATAGCTTTCCAACAGAAAAGGGAAAATGAGATCTAGAACAATCCAATGTGTTGAAGCAAAGTTGAACAAATTAGATCAACAAAATGCAGAAGTTAGTTGTTGCAAAATGGCCCCCAAACATGCTTTGGGTAGGAAAATGCTTGATATACATAGCATACACTCAATAAATGTTAGCTCTTACAAGTACAATTATTATTACAGAGCCTCAGGCTCTGTTTGCCTGCTAGAGAAATTTTTAACATTGACCAATAGTCAATAGTCACAATTCTCGTTTCTTGTCTGTTCTGCTTTAAGAAGAACGTACTTCTGAGAAACATATTCCTTTTCCTCACAAACATAAATCAGGTGTAGTGGTCTGGGTTTTGTGGTTGTGCCTATTGTGGCATTTGTTTCTTTGTTTGTTTGTTTTGTTGCTTTTTTTATCATCACTTTTTAACAAACACATTGGATACCTAATCCCGAAACCAGTGTTTTTCTTAGAGCCATGGTGTCTGTCTTTGAAAGACCCTTTCCATTTGAAACCAAAAATCATTATGAGTGTTACACTAAGTACCACAGTATCCTAATGTACAATCATGTTCCCATTGCCTTATCTAAGTTTTCACCCTAAACAGGGACAAGGGAGTGGAAGGCTCTATAAAATTATAGATTCACTGTAATTAGTGTATGTACAACATCATGTGTGTACATAGATATGTATATGTATATAGTAGCTATGTGTATGTACATATCTATACACAAAAAATATAAATTTAGATTTTTTTCAATTACATATCTCAGAGATAGGCCTATAGATTATTTTTATCAAAAATTTATATTTTCTAAATTTGCTATTAGCAGTATAAACAATAAGCTTTTTTAAATTAAAGTTTATTGGGGTGACAATTGTTAGCGAAGTTACATAGATTTCAGTGCCCTTTGCAACAACATGGAACAGCAAGCTTTAAAATAAAGTACGTCTGGTGATGGTTGCACAACAATACGAATATACTTAATACCACTGAACTGTACACTTAAAAATGGTTATGATAGTAAGTTTTATGCTACATGTGTTCACCTCAATAAAAAATGATAATAATAAAGTATATCTACTCGATGAAGAAAGCACAAGTAATAATAATCTTCTACTCCCTTGCCCCTGTTTTGGGTGAAAACTTAGATAAGGCAATTGGGAACATGATTGTACATTAGGATACTGTGGTACTTAGCGTAACACTTATAATTATTTTTGGTTTTAAATGGAAAGGGTCTTTCAAAGACAGACACTATGGCTCTAAGAAAAACACTGGTTTTGGGATTAGGTATCTCATGTGTTTGTCAAAAGTGATAACAAAAAATGAAAACAAAAAAAA
>NW_017731780.1:39425-48937 GCF_001890085.2 Hipposideros armiger
TTTCTACTATCAATAGCTATTTTGCCAAGAATTTGCTTAAAGCTAAGGCTATAAATCTAAGTGAGTCCAAGTTCTGAAAGTCAGTGTTCTTACCTGACACTTTAGTAAGATACACCACCTGCAAAGCATCTGCCTCCTCAGATGAGAACTCCCACTTTGATCTCAGAGATCATCAGTTAGGATCCAGACTGTCTAGCTAGGTGCCTGTTTGACCAAACTACCTGCATAATCCCCAATATAATTAATGGGGTGACTTGATCCCAATTCATCCTTGCCTCTTCGTCCTGGCCAGGCTTTGCTATGTGTAAATGCGCTCTCTCCCTTCACTGACTTCAAGCTTAGCCAGATGACTTGCTTGGGCCGACGGCCTATGAGCAGGCCTAAAAGTATACCATGTCTACCCAGAGCTTCAAATGCACTCTCGAGGTTTGGCTCACTTTCCTGTGCTCTTTCCCTGCACCTTGAGGAAAGTGTGCCCTGTGCTACTGCTCTTCCATCTGGGCCCTGGAAATGAAAGGCATACAAAACAAACCTGAACTCCACTGCAGGCAACCCACACACCAGAGCGGGAGAAATCAATGCTTGCTGTTGCAAGCCACGAGATTTGGGGAGACCCGAGCTTGCTAATACCAACTAGGTTGGTTCTTAATTTCTACCAAGAGAGACAGGCTTCACTACAGAATAGAGACATCAGGGGAAAGGAAGGTGCCTCTTGAGGGAGTGTATTTGTTCTCAGACATTTACTAAAAGCAGAGCCACCATAATGACCCTACCCTCCTCTCCCCATAATAAAGGCAAGGTACCACAGTGTGCTAGCAAAGATAATATGTTTGAGGAACTCGAGCCAAGGTCCCAAGGTAGACAGTATGGTAATGGAAATCTGCCTTGTCTCACTTTGGTTATTCCTCCCCAGGGGTGATTTACAAGGTGATAAAAGACTTCAAGCTGCAGAAGGTACTTAGGCTATTAAAAACCAGCTTTTTATGATGCCTTGTTCTTTATAGTACATGTTGTTTCATTAATCAAATGCTTATTCTATTAGAAGTCCCAAACCTTTAAGACGGTGGGACATTTCATTTTTATTGCCCTGAATTGGCATTAAATTCCACATGCCCCACTGCAGACCACTTGTGCATTCTTGGTGTTCAGACTCTGCCTCCTCTGTCCTCTTTGAACCTCTCTATTTTGTATTAATGTTTTAGGCTTCAAATGTATTTGTTTGCTCTTTGTTTTGTGTTGATACTACAAGAGATGCTGAAACAGTTAACCAAAAATCGTCTTCTTCCATAGCTGTGCAGTTTAAGTCAGGAGCCAGTCATTGATGTCCTACTCCATCCAGCACATGAGTGTGTATACAATATACCTCATCTCTTCTGGCCTCAGCTTCAACTGGCTCCATCTTCTTTTCAGCTGGTAAATGAGATGCTCCCATCCAGTCAGCTCACAGCAAATCCTTTGAGTCATTTTCCCCTTTGTCAAATATGGATTTTTATACTGAAATCTCTTGCTGTGCATTTTCATGACCAAAGTAATTAATTTGTCATTCTCTAGCTTTCATCTTTAGACTGTTCTGAGCAATATATAATTATTTGTAGCTATTCATTTACAATTTGTAATCATTATATAATAGGTGTCTCAAATTGTTCTTTAGAAATAGATGGAATATGCACTAGATAGGTAGATAGAAAAATAAACTGATAGAGACATAGATCAACTAATATGAATAACATTTTCACTAAATTCATAAATATGTCAGAGCCTTTAGAATATGTTTTCAGACAAAGGCAAGCCCTTGTTTCATTATTGCCTAAATGATAAAAGCCAAGATTAGAGAATTTTCAAAGAAATGGCAGACTCCAAACTATACGTTAGAGAAAAAAAATGTGTATTTGGCAATATTTTTCCATACAGTTGCCCTTTCCTTTTACAAAAAAACTTTTAATGCTTGCAAATCTGACTTTGCAAAGTGTCAGAAAGTGTCTTCTCAAAACTGGCAATGCATCATGAATCCAAAATCTAAATGCTTCCTTATATCCCCTTCCTTTGCTTATCCTGTATGATTTGACTTTGATCATGTGTTCATTCCAAACCTTTGCTCTAATAACTATTTCACATCCCACTTGTAAGGGCATCCTTACTCAGTCTCCTTCACTAGCTCTCCCTCTTCCCTTCACCATCTTACTATGGCATGGAGCCACCATCTTTAGCCATCTCTGCCCTCTTTCCCTTTGAGCACTCATTGATTTTCATATTAAATATGGGTATAAAACTGGAAACAACAAAAGAACAAGACAAACAAATGAAGAAACAAAAACTCACAGACAGACAATAGTTTAGTGGCTACCAGAGTGTAAGTGGGGAGGGGGATTGTAGACGAGGGTAAAAGGGATCAAATATTGGGTTGTTGGAAAAGTCATTAAAGCATTTTTGCAACGAAAATCATAGAAAAAAAATATGTCATGACTTTTCCTGACAACCCAATATATGGTGCTAGACAGAGAACTGACTCTGGGTGGTGAACACACAATGTGATACATACATGATGTAATACAGAATTGTACACCTGAAACCTGAGTAAGTTTACTAACAGTTGTCCCTCCAATAAACTTTAATTAAAATTTAAAAATATGGGGACAATCTTAAAACATCTGTATCTAACCCAGACCTCACACCTATGCTTCATTGCTTTTTTTTTTCTTTGTTTCCTTTTTAATGCTTGTTGATGTCTCTTTATAACAGAAAGTGACCAGCTCTCAGACTTAGAAACTTGGGGGAAAAAAAGAATCTACTTAGAATTCAACATTGTTTCATTGGATTCTTTTTTTATGTTTATTTCAATTAATGACAAGTGATATCTGTTTTTCATGTGCAAAAGTGATGCAATTTATTTTTATTATAGATTATTTAAATATAAGAGTCATTTAAAGAAAAATATGAAGTAATATGCAGTAAAAGTGGTGCTCAAATATAGGTGGGAAAATCCCAAAGGAATTCACTAATGGCTGAAGTTTTAGAAACATTTCGGCTATCTAATGCCGCATCACTTGCATTATATCACTCCCCTGCTCAAACTCTTTCAGTAGGTTCCCTCTGCAGCCTAGTATTTACAAAGTATTTACACTAACTGCTCTGACCTGATGTCCTCCACCACCCACACCAGACATAAGCCAGCCATGAGCTACATTCTCTGGTCTCTTCTCTACCCACTGATCACATCTTTGCTTTTTCATCTCTCAGTCGACTCCAACACTTTTTCCAGAACTTAATACTATGTTTTCTATCCTTTGTTTTCGGCTATTTTTGTCTTGCCTAAAACACATCCCATCCATTTTTCAGGACCAGGTTCAGGCCCTATTCGCAGGGTGACAAGTGTAACCAACTGATTTCCTCTCAGACCTCTAACTGCACTTCACTGTCTGTTCTACACAAACTGTACAAACTGTCTTTTCATGCATTCACTGTTTACAGAGCACATACTGAGTATTGAGCCTTATCCTAGATACTATTAATAGAAATACAAGAATAAGCATGACGGAGATAAGCCCTGCCTTCATGAGGCTTAAAGTCCTTGGAGAAGAGGGAACAAACAAATCATCATAGCATAGTTAATGCTGGATATCATGAAAGGGAAGGTGCTGTGGGAGCATATAGCATGGAGAGCTTACCTCTTTAAGAAAGTTAGCTCAAGGGCCAGCCGAGTGGCTCAGTTGGTTAAGAGCTCGCTCAAGAGTGCGAGCTCTGAGCAGCAGGGTCACCGGTTTGATTCCCGGCCCATGAGCTGTCAACAGGTGGCAGGATGGCTCAGCTAAAAAAAAAAAAAAAAAAAGAAAGCTCAACCCTCTACAAGGAAGCAAGAGCTGAAGGATAAATAGCAGTTAGCTTGTGAATGAAAAGGGTTATGGGAGAGAGGAAGTGGAGATGAAGGTGGAGGGGGTGAGAGAGGTAGAAGCGGTTGGCAGAAGAGCACTGGACAGAAGATAGAAGAAAGCATGGCCAGTTTGAGGAGATGTAGGAAGTACTCGGCAAAGAGATGAGTGATATTAGCCAGTGATGATACAGGAGGGAGTGAAACGATTTATGCAAGGCTGCACAATCACTTTGGAGGTGAACTCTGGAGCTCGGAGGATCCACTAACAGGTTTAAGCCAGGCAATGATGAAATCATATTTTATTTTAGAAAATGCAGCTGTAGCATCAATATAGAGAACAGATTGAAGATAGACTGGAGGAAGACCCACCAGGAAGCTGCTGCACCAAATAAAGGGTGATGACAGCTGGGAGAGTCAGTGGCATTGGAGATGGAGGGGAGGGATATGAGCGATGTTTAGGAGAAAGAACCCTCAGGACTTACTTAGGCTGATGTGTGGAGTGAGGGAGAATGAAGGCTCTGGTAAGTCCCTGGTGTCTGGCTTGGACAACCTAGTGGATGATGGTGTCAGTTACTATGACAGGAAGCACAAAAGAAGAAACAAAACCTAGGGGTGATGGAGGTATTGGGAGGAGATAGGAAACTGTGATAAGTGTTGTGTCTTCTAAGCTTTAAGCAGCTGTGAGATCTCCAAGTGATGGGGCCTGAGGTGAGTTCAGATTTGACATCTACCGTATTTCCTCATGTATAAGATGCTCCCATGTATAAGACGCACCTTAATTTTGTGGCCTGAAATTTGAAAAAAAAAAATGTATTACATAAAGTTATTGAACTCAAGTTTTATCCATCATAAAATTCATACAACTCCTCATCACTGTCAAAACTCCCAACCATTAGTTTGTCCTCATCTGTGTCTGATGACGAATCACTGTCTTCATATATTGCCTCGTCCTCAGTTCCATCTATGGCATTTGAAATCTGCAACCACTGTATAAGACGCACCCAGTTTTTAGACCCCAAATTTTTTGAAAAAAAGTGTGTCTTATACATGGGGAAATACGGTAAGTCTCGGGAAAGATACAGACCTGGGAGTCATCCATATCACAGAGCGCTGAAGTCTGGGTCACAGAAAAGCCCTAGACATACATACCAATTTTGCATATAATTTGAGGGGAGTCACAGGCCCCTGAAGTCTACCCATGGATCCTAGGTTAATAAGCCCTGCTATGCATGATAATAGAAGCTGTAGGATTGGGTGAGACAATCCAGGGAGAGAATAGGGGAGAGGACTTAGGAACCACAACACTTAAGAAACCAATAGAGGGAAGACAAGAAGCAGATTAAGAAAAAAAGGCCTACGAAGTAGGAGGAAAACTTAAAACAAACAAAAAAAAAGCTTCATCCAAGAGGAAAGGTGTTTTTTTTAATCAGCATCATTCTGCCCATTTTTTCTGTATAACACCCCTGCAAGTTCTTTCAAGGCAAGGGCTTCTACTTCTTTTGTATCTCTGGTATCTGATGATAGATTCTCGTATAGCAAATAATTGATATACAACATCTTTAATTAGGTGCACAAATAACGAAGAATCAGTCGGCTGAGCTTAATAGAACTTCAAAATCGTAAAACAACTAAGCAAGTAACCTATAGAATAAATACTGCGTCGGACAGTTTACCTACCATAGCCTAGAACATAGTCTGCCCTAACTACATGTTTGTGGAATTTGCATGGGAAGCTACCCATGGACTAATAGGAGCTGCATCTATTCTGGAAAAGAATGATACCGACAATGCGGAGCCCCAGGGTGCCATCAGACAGTCACTGGGCTAGCAAGCAAAGAACTGGATTTCAGGCCCAATTCTGTCACCAAGTCACAGTGTTACTATGAGCATAAGTCTGCACTTCTCAGGTCTAAGGTTCAGGTTCTGAAGGTGTGCAATGCCCACTGCATGCCTTTCCCACGGTACATCAGGGATTCCACAGATGCTCAGGCAGATAGGTCTGCCGATAGCAAACAGCCTATATATTCTATTCGACAATGCACCCCTTACACATCATGGAACACAAAAGTTATTGTTATCAAACTTTGCAAACCCACCAACATTCTATTAGATATACAAAAGATGGATTCTTTCTTTTCTGAGTAGCGTTTCTACTGATTATTTTCGTCAATGAGCAATTTCTGAGAGTGGGTGCCTGTGATTGATTGCCAAATGGTTCTAATCTATTATCTAACGCCATCCTACTACTAATGGAATGGGGGAAATGAGTAAATTCATCCCTAATCCAAACCCAGCATAAATAATAATTATTTTTTATATAAAAAGCTAAGTGTACTGACTATAGTGAGAGTAGAGGCAGGAAAATAAAACATGACCTTAATAACAAACAGATGGCATTCTCCTTTCTGTGATTATGTACACTTTTGAAGTTTTAGAGAAACCACACAACACTCATGCTTTCAATTATTTCTCCAGCTAACAGAGGCAGACACCAAATGTATTTTTTTTTCTTTATAACTGATTGCTCTACCATTCCACCTCATGTGTCTGCGCTGGAAATTCACCTCAGAGAAAGAAAGAGAAATAAACTTCAGCAACCTCTTGGCTTGGCACCCCCAGAAATATTTGACTAAATTTAAATCATCATTTGGCTAGGCCCCTTCTCCCACTTTCTTTTCCTCAGGGAAAAATAGGGAAAGGGAACTCAAAGAGACTGGATCCAATTAAACTAACTTTGTCTTTTCTTTTTCTATTGGAAAAATTTACTCCACTGGTAAAGAGCAAGTACACATGGACTTTTGTTTCTTCTCCTTTATCTTCTTGGCTGCATCGTTTCTGTGTGAACTAAGGGAATACCCACCGATAGAGATGGGGTGTTTATTATCCTTGCCCAAAGCATTCTAAATCGGGCATCTTATCTGCTGAGGTTTTTCTGCAACTGGATAAAAATAATACGACTATAACTTGAAATATGTAAAAAATTCAAAGTGGTTAATAAGAAAAAAAATCTCAATCAGGTTCATTTATTCATTCATTCAAAAAACATTTATGGAGTGCCTTTTATGCCCCAGTACATATGTGTGCGTGTGTGTGTGTGTGTGTGTGTGTGTGTGTGTGTATAAAAGTTTATTTTCATCACAAAAGCACAACGACTATGTCCCAGGACTTTTCTAGGGTTTGGGAATATGGTAGTGAGAATGGCAGACAAGATAGTTGTTTTCATCAAGCACCTTATATTCTACTAGGAGAAGAGACTGTAAATAGTAAGCAAATACACAATCAGTATGATTTCAGATGGTGGAAAGTGTTGTGGAGAAAATGCAAAAGGTAATAATGTGATGGTGACTGCAAACTTAGCGAGGGTGGCTGGAAAGCCACCGGAAGGTGAGCTTTGTGTATTTCTAGTAAGTGCATTCAAAGGTGATACTGGCTGTTTCCTACATCACTGGTTTTAGACATGTAGCACATCTAAACCCCCTAAGAATTTCTAATATCCCCATTTTACAGAATAGAAAACTGATAGCCAGAGAGATGTAGCTTTCCCGAATCACCCAGAAAATAAATGATAGTGCTGAGAGTAGGACATTTTCTTATTCCAAGCTTATGCCACATTGTCTCTCAAAGTGATGCTTCTGGCGTGCCCTCTAGAGCTACTGGCCCGAGACCAAGACAGTGGAACACATTTGATTATGTTTTATACAACTGATATTTTGTTCCAGAGTCCTGTGGCCACATGCCCTGTCTGTTTTCCTCTTGTTCCACAGCACAAGCTCCAACCATGCTCAGACCCTGCAGCTCTGGTCACAGAGCCTGCTGTGTTGGCAGCTCTCTGCACATTGGCCACACCATGCACCAAGGTAAAAAGCAGACCCCTCTGGCTGAGGAAGGGGGAAAACATCAAGACCTTTTTCATAGGTACCCTTTGGTCTTAATTTATTATGCTTTTGATGATGAACATATTCAGAGTGATTTAAACCATTAAGCCAAGAGAAAAACAATGTGTAAAATATTTTTATTTGAAATTATGTTTTGAAACTTCAAACTCCTACACAGAAAAATAAGCGACATTTCAAATTAAAGCCCGTCATAAGAGGAGATGCTGCTCCCTATCTGTCACGGCTCCCTCCTCCTCTGGCCTTTTCAGGCTTGCCAGCACTGACCTCCAGCAGCTGTCTCCTTCTGATTCCTGCCTTCCCACAAAAACTTTCTTTTTCTGCTTAAATTTTCCTCCAGGCATATGGATGATTTATTCATGCAACAAATATTGTCTGCCTTCCACATGCAGTGTTATAATAGCAAACATAAATGCACCATCAAATGAGACATGGCCCCTACCCTCAAGAAGCTTATAGGGGAAAGTGGTGTTATAAAAAGGGTCTCTTTTGGTCAGTTATGATAAATGTTTCTCCAGGAAGAAACACAGAGAACTGTGAAGACATAGAAGGGTAGAAGGGACCACTGCCCCATATCATCTGACCTTTGTACCATAACACATAGCAGTTGATACCTGTCCCCTAGCTATCCTTGTAATCTATTCTTGGCAAGCCAAATTGCCCAAATAAGTGGTCATTTTGGTCATCAGGGACTCTACCATGTTACTCATATTGTTTGTTTCAATGGCTCTTTATCTTTAATTCTTTGTACAAATTTCTAATGCACATCATGTTTGTTTCTAACTAACCAAATAATTAAGATTAATGGTTCTCTATTTCTTAGAAAATGTCCCTTTTTTTTCTTTTTAGCTTTCATCTCTGAATAATCTTTTGCAGGTGACTTCCTGTTAGAAGCCTTCCTATCCATAGTTTAACATGGCTCTATGGTATATCATTCCACCAATTGCAACAAAGGGAAAGCAGAAGTGTTTTAAAAGTGAAAATATATATTAACAGTCACAGGGGACCCAAAGAAGCTATTATTTTCTTCAGGATGCATATAATCAAAAAAACATTGTCTCTAGTTTTTACTGTATATTTCAATGTTCCTAAGCCCTAGACTTTATCTGTAGAAATGTCTTGTGCTTGAAGTCTAACAGCAGCTGTATATCTTTAGAAAGACATTTTTACCCTTAGTATGACTAGTAAACCTTCATCTCTACAAAGAAGCTTGGAGCAATGGCACAGAAGTAGCATCCCAATAGCTGACCCTAGTACGTCAATTTGTTACCCTCTGCACTTATGTTATGTTTAAGGGTATATGACATGACTGACAGTGTTTTCATGAAATATATATAAATAGATTCTTCTGAAGGTGACTCAAAATACCATTTGGAAGTCTCAGTTAAGCAATACATGCTTATTACATTCAATTACTGAACTCTGTGACATACAGTGTCTCTGAGTACCTGGCTTGGGGGTCTCTGCAAGGCAAGAACTTGACCTTCACCTCTGTATCCCCCATCATCCTTCAGTTCCTGGCACATAGAAGCTTTCGGTACATGGAACATTAACACTTGATCTTTTATATTATGACTCCAAAGCTCTCAGTTTACTTAAAGTGATTTTAAGCAGAGAAGTTCTAAACAATCCTAAAGAATAAAAAGTTACTTCTTTTTCTTTTTCTTTTTAAAGCAAGTTCTTATCGAGAAAAAGCATACTTGTATGGTGTGGTAGGTGCCTCTTGCAGAAGTCCTCCATGTGTGAGTGTG
>NW_017731780.1:54434-56499 GCF_001890085.2 Hipposideros armiger
TTCAATACAGAACTAAGAACAGAAAAGGGCCAAAAAAGGAATAGATTTTGTATATTTGTATTTACCTTTGTTGATTAAACTCAGAATAAAAATAGAAGGAAATGAGGCTTCAGGATGGAAAATTGACCTAGCAAATATAAAAAAAACAGACTATAAAGCATATAAAATTATAGTAGTGTGAAAATAATGTATGAAAAGACCAATAGGATGAATAAAGAGTCAAGAAATAAACCCAACTATTATGAAAATCTAACATATTATAATGATGGTACTCAAATCACTAGAACAAAGACAGTCTTTTTACTAAATGGTGTTGGGGTAACTCTACTGTCATTTGGGAAAAGATATTATTAGATCAATTCCTCACACCATACACAATAATAAAATCCACATGTGCCAGAGAGGAAACTGTAAAAAATGAAATTATGCAAGTACTAAAAGAAACACAGTTGAATTTTTTAACCTTTTTTTATTGTGATAAAATATATATAATATAAAATTAACCAGTAAGTGTACAATTCAGTGGCACTAACTACATTCACACTGTTATGCAACCATCACCACAATTTATCTCCAGAGCTTTTTCATTACCCCAAACAGAAACTATGCACCCATTACCTGGGCCTAGGGAAAGGTTTCTGTCTCTTAATCAAATCCCTGTGATAAAATACTGATAAATTTGATTACATAACACAAAATTTTGTATGATGAAGTCAAAAGGCAATTAAATTAGGACAAAATATTAATAACATACAATCACAGACAAAATGCTAATCCTTCTAAGGTACAAAGAATTTTTAAATTTAGGAAAAAATGACCAGAAATTTTACAGAAAATGGGCAAGACAACAAAAGATAATTTACAAAGATATATAAAAATAATCTGAAAGTACATGGAATTGGACAGATTTTTCACCTTCCATCATAATAAGAAAAATGCAAATTGAAACTACACTGAGATACCATCTCTTACCTATCAGATAAGCCAAAAATGTAAGACTGACAATGTTCATATGACTCCCATATTGAGAGGAAAAAAAAGGTGCAAGACAGCCTATGTTGTATACTACATTTGTGTAAGAAAGAAGCAAAAATAAGAAAATAAACATACGAGTATGTATATTGTGATACTGTGATTTATAATAGGGAATATATATTTGGTCCTCACCCCGTCCCTCAAACAGGAGTTTTAAAACACTTGTGAAATCCTAAGTGATAAGAGCACTAGGAGCATCTTTTGTCCTTGAGGTGACTCTGGGTGGGCTTCTGGATGGGGCCTGGTCACCAGAAAAATCAAGCCATGATTAGAAGCTTGGAATTTTCAGTCAGGAATTTTCATTTCTCTAGTAAGGAGAGAGGGGCTAGAAATGGAGTTAATAATTGATCATGCCTACATGAGGAAGCCTTCATAAAACTCCAATTGTATCGTATTCAGTGAGTTTGCAGGTTGGTGAACACACCCAAGTTCCTGGGGAGTGACACACCCTAGCTCCAGGAGGACAGGAGGTTACGGGAACCTCCAATCTACAGCCAAGGCAGACAGAAGTTGTGGGTAACCTGGGACCTACTACCTGGGATTGACATCTGAAGTGGGAACAGTATCCTGGGACTGAACTCCTAACCTGTGGGCCCTGACGCTATCTCCAGGTACATAGTGTCAGAAAGAACTTAATAAATAACAGTCCATTGAAAAAATAGAAATCCATGACCCCATACAGATAACAAATATGTTTTAAATAAAGAAATAAGATAATAGGAGAATTGAGGAGTGTGCTTGCAGTAGAAAGTACTAAGTGTCGACTACTAAACACAGAGGAATGCTTAAGGTGGAAAAATCATCATTTTGCAACCACCATAGTAATCTTTGGTTCTGGCAAAAATCATCAATGTATGTTAAAATTCAGGGGAAATTTTGATGAAGTACAGGATTCAGTTATGGTCTTAAATACTTAGAATATTTTTCCATATATATATATATATATATATATATATATATATATATATATATATATATATATATATATATATATATATATAGATATTTTGTTGTTGTTGTTGTTGTTTGT
>NW_017731780.1:58170-62916 GCF_001890085.2 Hipposideros armiger
TAAGTGGGAACAAGGAAGGATTACCTATTGGTCAGAGCTTCCAGACACTGATAAGACATCAAATGTTGAATACACATTCATTCAATCAACAAATATTTGTTGCATGTCAGGCACTGTTTCAAAGAGAACAAGAGAGACAAGGTATCTACCCTCCTGGAGCTTACATTCTAGGAGAAAATATTCACAAAGTAAATGTGAATAATATATCGTACACTAGAGCATGAAAAGTGATAAGGAGGAAAATAAAGCAGGGAAAAGAGATAGAAAATGGCTACCATTTTAGATAGGGTGGTCAGGGATTTTTTTAAACAAGCAAACCATTATTCTAAAAAATATTTATTATAAAATAACATGAAAAGGTGCATTTTCCAATTTCCTGATCTTTCTCCTTCTCTTTAACATGTCTAATATAAAAATATGTTTATCTGTAATTAAACTGTCACCCAGATATCCAGACAATATCCCTTCTATGAATCCTGAGTATCTGCAACCTGTTTGTTCATAGAGCCACTATCAATGGCAGAGACCTTGGATTTCAACACTTCAGAGTCATCTATTTCTGGTAATCACTCAGGAAAAGTTTGGATGGAGAGGTAAGCTCATTGCAAACAGTCACTGTAGACCTGGCTGGCACAGTCCCCAGGAGGCTGTGGTAGCACCCTTCAGTCACTGAGTGACAGGAGAAAGAAATATAGTTTAAACTGGCTTTGTGTCTTGATATGATGGAATAATTATGGAATCTGGGGACATTAGTGGGTGGTAAATCTGAGCTCCATCACATCTAAACTGAGTCACTTGGGGTAAATTACTTCTTTTCAAGTGTAAAATGAGAATACTTGTATCCTTCTTGTAGGATACTATGAGGCTTATATAAAATAATTTATATAAAGCCTATGAAAACACATATGAGAGACTTCAACAAGTNTGTGTTGGGAATGGTGGTCGATTACAGCACAGAAATCATCCGGGGGGTTTCTCAGAGTGCACACACTCAGATTCAGTCTCAGTCTCAGTCTTACTGAACCAGATCTCAAATAGGGTGGGGACGGATGCTCAGGGAGAGTTGACTCATGGATATTTTTTAAACACTTTCCTTGTGTCGGGTCTGAGGGTATCAATCAGGGACCATCTAGGTGGTGAGATGCCCAGCTGAAAGAAGGCATGAGGCAGACTGTGTGCCATCAACGCAGCAACAATTCTGAGGCTGGGGCCAGAGAGAGAGAGTTCCAAAATGGGGGTAGGGGGCGGGGAGGGTGGTTTATACCCTCATACAAACAACAACAGCATGGTGCCAGCACACATGCCTCAGGAAAGAAACTTACATCAACAAGTAATTGACAAGAAACTTACACAACAAGTTTTTTTTCTTTCTTCACCCGGGAGGGGCAGGCAGGTCTCCAAAGCCTAAACACTTCCTAACTGAGACGCCCTGACAGCTGGGCTCCACACCCTGTAACTTCAGCCTCTTCACGCCTGCCTTTACCTTGCCCCGTCCCCTTCCATCCCTCTATATAATCCATTATTCTAAGGTACGTAACCTTTACAACACTTGGATTTTAAAATATGTGAAGGAAGCTAGAATGCAATCCAGAATTAAGAAGTATGCACTAAACAGAGAAGGCTCCATTCAGTCTTTGTATTTCTGACACCCTTTTCATTAGGCTAAATGTCACCAAGGGAACAATGGGAAGCTGGACTATGCTCTCCCTTTTGATTTTCAACCGCTGATTTAATAGAAGGCTTCCTGCACAGATGAAGAGAACAGTCTCCTGATTCATTAGCAATAATGGAATGAGCAATCCTTAATTAGAGAGAGAGATTAGTTTAAACAAAAGGGGATTAAATTTAGATTCACTTACTATCCTTTCCATTGTTAGTACTATTGATCCCTGTTGTGGGTGGGATAGGACAAGAAAATCGGTGACTGTGCAGAATATGAATCAATTAAAAAATATATTATATGCCTAAGTATTGCTCTGTATATGATAAGACATGATAAAACAGAACACACACACATAGAGATAAAGATAGAGATAGAAAGATGAGACAGAGGCAGAATTAAGGAAGTGACCCAGATTCTACATTTTTCTTCCTTTATTATAGAACTGTGGTGTTTTTCTTTTTTTCGCTTTTTTTGCTCTCAACTGAGCTGGAATCCCTCCCCCACATATAGGATCTATATGAAATCTTTTTTTTTTTTCACCTGCCCTAAAATCAGTAAGGTCTCTGAAGACAGTTTGCAAGGCATTAGCTTTTTACCCAATTAAAATCATTTGCATACAGCATAGCAGAATGGGTCCCAATCTTACTAGACAAAGACCCCCTTGGAAAAACATGTAATAGCCCATTTGTTACCCTGTATGAAATACTTAGATAATCTAATGTTCCAGAACACCTAATTTATTAAAAATCTTTAAATTTATTGTCTTTTAGGTTTATTAAAAAATCAACTACAGGTAGTAGAGTAGTGAACATAGGTGCTTTCCAAATTAAAAAAAAATTAATATAATGCTATAATAGTAATAAAGAAAAAAAATAAAAGGAAATGAAGAATAAAGCACATTGTAGGGATAATTAGTACATATTTATTTTCCCTGATCATTTTTCTTTGGCATATAAAATGGGTAATTTTTAGATTATCTTATCTTAAAATAATGAATAAATCACCTCTTTTAAAAGAAATACTTACACATAATTGTAACTAGAGAATCAGATAATCAGTGTCTGTACCCGTGATTCTTAACCTTTGGCTAGGATACAAATTCCTTTGATCATCTGATAGACCTTTCCCCAAGAAAAGTGCAAATACACAAAAGTACTTGTACATAAAAACTCCTTATGTTCCATGGCCCCAGAAATCATTTGTGACCCTGATTAAGACCCCTCTAGTAACCCAGTGACAGAAAGTTCAGCATCAATTTCAAATGCAAACACACTTACTATCCTCTAGATGCTAGTTGTCTTATCATTAAACTTCATTCTTACTCAGATATTTAACTTTATCTATAAAAGCTTAATTTATGTTTAATAACATCTCCATACAGATATAACATTTAAAAAGTTAGCTATCTAATGTCCATATTTTTAAAAACCATTATAAAAAATGATAATTTCATGAGCCTGCCAAGATACAGTAACTCCTTCTCATCACAGTTCTCTATGAACAACCTGAGTAGAAATAGATTTTGATAAATATATGTTAGTCAACCCAAGCTGCTACCATGTCACATCACAGAATAGCTCTATACATGAAAGTGCTGACCGTTCACCTTTGCTTTCACTCTTCCTATCACCACTCACCCTTGAGTTATACATCATCTTTAATTTTATTTCATTTCACTTAATTGTCTTTTATTGTATGTTTATTTTTAACTAGCGCTTACATAGGGCTTATCAAGTGCTAGACACTGTTTCCAGCACCTCACCAATATTAACTCACCTAATTCTTTTCAATAACTTCATCAGATAATTGTAATAATGATCTTCATCTTACAGATGAGACACAGAGAGGTTAAATAATTTGCCCAAGTTCAGAGAGGTAGTTACTGCTAAAGCTGTGATTGGAGCCTCGTTAGTCTGGCTCCAGAGTCAGTTACTAAAATCAATTATCTTTTACTTCTTTTGTTGTGTGTGTGTTTTCATGTATTGCTTATGTGGCCCCATAACATTGACCAGAAAGTGGATTCTGGTCGTTAGCTGTTAAACAAAGGGAATGTCATGCTGCTCTATAGAGAGATCCATTTTCATCTTGGACCTGAACAGGAAATCCTCTTCCTGCCAAACAGGATTTAAAATGCCAATTCAATTACCACAGAATAGAAAATGCTCATGGTGACTGAGAAACTATGTACACCAAGGACAATACAGACCCAAAACCCTTCAGTTAGAGATACAGAAAACTGCATCATCAAAAACTCATACAATATTTACAAAGCATAGTTGAAAGAAGGTTCTATGGAAATAAGCTGATTAAAAAGACCTAAGACTTTAAAACACTACTTTGAATATGTATAAACAGTAGACTTTCCATTGAGGCTTGATTGACTTGTTACAGTGCTGTAAACATGAAAACATATCAATTTCAGGTTACTATTGTTCTTTCTTGGAAAGAACTTAGAAAGCATTTTCAGGACAATGGGATCTTTTTGCAGTGCTGTATAAATAGATTCAGTAAATTGTGAGTGCCAAGACACCTACCTGTACATGCTTGGAACTTCAATATTGGATTCAAGCAAGCCTAAAAGAGTACAGATTCATAGGCTGCAGAAAGAAGAGATTAGGGAAGAATTATTTTCCCAATAGTAGCCCACAAATTCCCCTTTCTCTTCCCTCAATACCCATTCAACAATGCCTTGTTATTACCATAAAGTCACCTCAAGATAAAAAAAAATAAATAAAAATTGAACTTCTGAATTTATTATTTTTTCTTAAAATGGCAGCTTTCTGATTACTGATCTCCTACACAAATTTCCTCTCCACATGCTCCCCACCCCAAAAAAGTGCACAAAATACACAGAAGAGCAAATACAGCCATAAATAACTCACGCCTTTGACATAACTAAGAAACCAATCAATATGATCTTCAAATTACCTATAATTCTGGCAGAGGCCCCAATGACCACCCAATGCCACAAGTCTTCATGACAAACAAATAGAGCAAAGTGATGGGCTTAGACAAAACACATTGTCACCAAGGAGGAGGAAGTCCAATAAAAGTGCTAAAATGCAGATACTTCACAGCATGAG
>NW_017731780.1:70827-89555 GCF_001890085.2 Hipposideros armiger
TCATACAGCTTAATGGATTTGGACAGAGCAAGCACACCCATCTAATCAGTACCCTGATTAAAAAGCAGAGAACCCCAGAAGCCTCTCAGGAAACCCTTCCAGTCACAGCTCCCGTCACAGTAATAAGGGTAACTACTATCCTGACTCTCGAACACCATAGGTTTTGCCTTGTTTTTTTTAACTTAAAAAAAATGGATTCATACAGTATGTATTCTTATTTTTTGTATTTAACATCATCTTTGCAAGATTCATCCGTGTTGTAGCTTGTAGTTGTTCATTTATTCTCATTGCTGTATCATATTCCCACTATTTTATCCATTTTACTGTCGATGGACAATGAGTAGTTTCTAGTTGGGAACTATTAAAAATAGGGCTGTTGTGAACATTTTAATAATGTCTCTTAGTGAACACATGTACACATTTCTATTGGGAATATGCCTAGGATTAGAATTCCCGGGTCATCGATATGTTCATCTTTAGTAAATACTGCCAAACTGTTTTAGCAATGTTCACTCTTAGGAGCAGTGTATGAGTGCCCTAACTGTTCTACATTCTAGCCAGCACTTACAATGTGTCTTGTCCATTTTAGCCATGGTAGTGGATGCCATAAACATTATGTTTAGAAAGAATATTATCAAGAAAATGTACTCTAAAAATTGAAATAATATTATTGATCACTGTTTACAGTGCCTAGATACCAGCATTCTAAACAAGAACTCCAGTTGCTTTCGATGCAGATTATAAGGGTTCAACAGTTGGAGAAACACTATGTCCTAATTTTTTCTAAAGCAGTTGCACCTTGAACGTGAGACCTAATGTCTGGGTAAAATCTATGTATTTTCAGGATGTTAAATTCTCTCTGAACAAAAATCAGTAGTAGTCAATCTTTATTTTTTTGCATCATTGAAAAAAGTCTTAAATGACCTAGAGAGAGGTGTTTAATGGCATGCCACTTCACTTAGTACTGTCCCAGACCTCAAATTGTTGATCATTTGTACCAATGTGTTGGGTGAGTACCTACACCAAAGGGCAGGCTTATTAAAATTGTAGGTTCATTAACTAATACTGCCTAACAAAACACCCCAATTCTTACTAATTTCTATTTCTCACAATTCTCTGGGTTGGTTGAGTGGTTCCTTTCTTGGTCTTTCATAGGATCACAACGTGCTGGAACTAAGCTGGAGGGTTGGCTGGGGTTGTGCTCAGCTGGGACAGCTCCACCTTTCTCTCCACCTAGTCTTTCATCCTGAAAGAAGACAGATTGGCTTCCACACAGAAAGGCAGCAATGATCCCAGGAAGACAAGGCAAAAGTTGCAAGGCCTCTTGAGGCTTAGGCTCTTCTACCACATTCTGTTAATCAAAACAAGTCACAAGTTCAGCCCGCAGTCAAAGGGTGGGAAAATAGATTACACCTTGCGATCGGACAGCCACAAATTCCTGTGGCTCTTTTTCAGTCTACCACAGAAAATGAGAGCTAAATAAATATCAATTCTTTTGTTAGTATTATAATTACTACTAAAACCATTACATTTATATCAAAGGAGTCAACAGTTTCTTAATTATATTTCCCAGCATCAGTAAGGCCTTTAATGAATATCTGCTCAGTGCCTGGCACATATATTATGTTCACTAAAAATCAGCTACTAATATTACCACAAAATCCTAACTAAAAGTCCCAGTACTCAGTCATCTAAATTGGCACAGTGCCCTTTCTCTCCCTATCCATTGTCAAGGCCCAGTTACATTATAAAAAGATTTCTATTTAGCACCTGTTCTAGTATATCAGGAAATCTCTAGTTTTCATTTTCTACTTCTCTTTCATCCCTGCTCACCCTGCCCAGCTATCTTTCGTTACAGCCTCACTGCTTCAAATTGGTTTTCTCTTCAGCACCTAGCCTCTTGAGATATGATTCTTGATTTTATCTCTTTCTTTGACTCCTGACCCCTTGTCCACCTTTAACCACATCTTGGGCTAACCTTCATTTGCATTCTAAAGCTGTGGCCACCCCACTCTGCTCCTGCACTTGACCTCAGACCCCAGATTCTCCACCTGGCTCAGGGCTCAGCTAGCCACTTGCCAAGGATGACTGTTTAGACTCCACTTCTCTGGGAGGTCAGGTTATCAACACTCATTCAGAGCCCACTGCACAGCTGCTGAGAAAACACACACACACACACACACACACACACACACACACACACACACACGGCCCAATGATCCCATAAATGAGCAAGCTATGACTTCACTCAAGAAAACCAACCATATTGGAAGATATTCCCATGAACATAAGTATTAGACTCTACAGCAAAATAGTATTTTTAACAAAAAGTGAGTTTCAAGTTTTTGGTGATTTTATTTACCCCTTCAGAAGTATTTGATTTAGGTAGTAGTCTGTAATGAGACAAAAGGAAGTAATCACGGTGGACCTTGAAGTTCATAAGTCAAGGTTAATTTGATTCAAATGGGAATTAATGTCCTGTGATGGAGAATAGCACAGGAGGAGAACTGAAAATGATCCTTGCTGCTATATGAAGTATAGGTTGGAGGAAAGAAGCCATAAATCCAGCTATTGCCCCATTTCCAGCACACTTCTATAGGGAATTGATAAAAAGAAATATATCTGAAAATAAGAAGGTAGAGACAATAGAACTTGATGACAAACTGCACATTCATTGACAAAGTGCAGAAATAAGATAAAAATGGCCAAAGTTTGCACTTTATGTCACTACCAGAAATCATGAAAAAGTTGGGAAGAGGGACAATGTGGTAACAAAGTTCTACTTTTGGTGAAAAAGTGAACATATCATTTAGAAAGGAGGAATGTGAGATTAAAAAAAATAATGAGAGGCCAGACTAACAAAAAAATAGACCTAACAATCTGCTGTGTTATGGGTGAAACAAGATTGTACAAACACATATCATAGTTTAAATAAATACATTTAAAAGGACACACAGAAGAACACAATCTTCAGGTTTATTAATACTCTGTCTCCTCTCCATATTTACTTTCTGGACTTTTCCAATCAACCTGCATTTGGAGAAAAGAACTACAAATATAAATAAAGCATTTATATCAAATTAACAGAGAACCACTGAAACAGAACTAATACAAAATGTTATCATTCCTTCTACTATGTATTCAAGCTATCTAAAGTTATATTAAGAGAAAGTTGAATGTGGGATTGGCCCTTATTGAAGCACTCATTCTGACACCACTATGGCAATCTTCACTTGCTGTACATGGCCAACAAGTTTTGCTTTCAATATCCAGTATGGCAAAGGCTCTGTCACACTTATCCTTCACCTACGCATTCCCAGATATTGGGATTGACATTTGCTGTAATCTGTTCAGGCTTCTGTAGGCAAAATACCACAGGCTGGGTGGCTTATAAACAACAGAAATTTCTTTCTCACTCTTCTGGAGCTGACAGATTCAGTGCCTGGTAAGAGACTGCTTCTGAGTTCACAGACGGCCATCTTTTCTCTGTGTCCTCACATGGCATAAGGGGCATGGGAGTCCTCTGGGGTTTCTTTTATAAGGGCAATAATTCCATTCATTGCCCCAAAGCCCCCACCTCCCAAAGGCCACCCTGCCTCCAAATACCCTTACACTGGTCACTAGGTTTCAACATATGAATTGAGGGAGGGCAGGGGTACAAATATTCAATCTATAGCAACACTGTTGTGCAAAAGCTAGGCATGGGAGGAACTTTGCCTCATGTGACTGATAGAAAATGGTGCTCAGAACAATGTCATCTTTGCACAAGACATGTGGGCATATTTAAATTAATTTTTTATATTCAACAGAAAAAATGCCTTCTTACTTCTTTATCTACAATTACGAACTGTAAGTAGAGTCTCAGAGCCTTATAAATAAAGCAAAAACATGAAAATGTACTTAGTGTACGTTCTAGCACTTACATTAGAGGATACAGTAAGACAGGTTGCTGAGTCTATGAAATGTAAGCTCCACAATGGAGTGCTGAAAAGCACAGTATTTTCCAGAGCACAAGGTGAGTGTGCTATGTATTAGTCCTGGTTTCCATGTCCTCGGATATCATGTGAAGACAGCAGTCTCACACTTTACTCCTACAGGAAGCATAAATGATCCAGGATAGACACAAGGAACCTGAGTGGGCTGGATCTCCTGCTAGGTCCCCTGTGGAGCCCTGGTGTGGATTCTGACTCAGCCCTCTCTGCTTTTTAACACTTCCCTCAAAAGAACCATGATGTTTAATATTACTCTTATAGAAGCTTCCATGTGACATGAGCCAGAAATACAGAAATACGTTTTATACAGTGAAAATAGGCCATATTCTAAATATGGAAATAGGCCATATTTAGATTTAAGCAATCTAGTCTTGTATTTCTCAGATTACCCTGTGGAAAAGAATCAGATTTGGGAGGCCATTTGCTGGATTTTTGTTTTGTTTTTCTAATCTCTTAAAGACCAACCCTTTTACAAACTACAATAAGAACAAGTTACTAAGACAGATCACATCCTTATATGCTACTGCAACATCAAATTCCTTTACAAGTTCCTAAATATTCAGTTTCTGGACTTCTCACTACTTGGTAACAGTCCCCCGACCATTGTGAATAGCACTCGTCTAGCCCAAAGATGTGTGGTGAAGAAAAGCAAGGGCAAGTGACATGGCACAGCCAGGACTTGCCCAGTGCTTCGGCCAGAGGATACACATCCACACTGGATACCAAAAAGGTGGCCCTAGCGGCACAAATGTAGAGATAGCCAAGTGTTAATGTCAGGATCTGCCACAACCACTTTCTCTGGGGAAGTCTGTGCTCTAGCTAGGACTACAAAGTCCTTATTCCCTCAGAGTTTGTGTGCTGTTATTGTTTTTTTCCCCATCATAGCATTTCTATGCCATTCCTTCAAGTCATAAAAATAATGAATTCAGCAAAGTATTTACCCTATTTATACCTTAATCAACATTTAAAGCCCCTAACCAAGATCTATAAAATATATCTAAACTTGCTCTAATTTTAGTGTTTAGTTCTCATCCAGAAAATAGCGTAAGGGCTTACTATATTCATAGATTAAGCCAGCCAATAGCTTTACACACCTGGAGATGAAAGAATTGATCAATACACAGTTTCTAGCAGAGCAAACCCCGTTGTAGAAAATCCATAGTTTAAAATGTTTCAACTAACTTTTAAAATACCACCTTGGAGAGTAAACAGAGTGCAGGGACTCCACCTGTCACACATCAACCAGAAAAAAAGCATAAATCCACACTCAGAAATATGTGAAATCATTGGCTGTGCACAGATCATTATTTGATGGACATTTATCAGACTCACAGTAAACACCAGGCCTTTTCTTTGGCCTCAAAAGCTAGCAAAACCATCAAAACAACTGCTAGGCTTTCATACTGAGCCAATTCTCCCTTCCTCTAGGCCAGTGCTTCTCACCTGGAGGCAGTTTTGTCTACAGGGAACATTTAGTAATGTCTATTTTAGTTGTCACAACATGCTGCTGGCATCTAGTGGGTAGAGGCCAGGGATGCTGCTAAATATCCTACAATGCACGGAATAGTCTCCACAACTGAGAATTTGCCAGTCCAAAATGTCAACAGTGCTGAGGTTGAGAAACCCTGTTCCAGGTTGTACTCAGCCATGCCCTCAAGAAAAACAGTTCTCCTCACTGCATCAAAGTGCAGCTTGGTACAATGGAGCTGGCTTGTACCAGCTCACAACAGCCAATTGTGCATGTATCATCCTACCTCTATGTTCAAAGACATCACGATCATAACTTGAAATGGCTCATGTTTGGAGTATTTACATAATGTAAATTAGCAAATGCTATAAATTAGGACATTTTTTCCCAGACAGCTAACTGTTAAACATTTATCAGTACATCACTGGGTGCAGCCATTCCCAATAGAATATAGCCTAGCAGACTAATTTCTGCTCGACTTATGTTCTCTTATGTCTTGGGCTAAAGAAGCAGTCGTCAGTAAAGTGCCACTGATGACACAGGATGAGCAAGTGTGCTATGCAGCCAGACTTAGTTTCTCCAGTCAACAGGAATGGTAACCTCCACACAGAACGGTATTGATCGCCTAAAGCCCTCGCATAGTGTAAACACACACAAACCCACGAGTGCACACGCACGCATTGATGTCTCACTGACGCAGTGCGGTAATCAGCAGACCTTACACAGAAGGGAAGGCTTAGACCTTCCCCAGGTAAGAGTGGTACATCTCACTTAGTCTAATCAATGGCAGATATCCACCCCCTCACCAAGGCATGGTTCAAGAAGGAGTTTGTGATGCAGTTCAACCTGAGGATGTGTGGGGGATAGTCTCCAGGGGGCCTCTACAAAGCTTTCTTCACTCTCAGAAAAGGGTATAACCACTTCCCTGTTTGGGGGAGGCTGTGGAGTGAGGATGTGATGTTTGAAGCAGCCACAGCCATCTTGCAGGGCTGAGGGGACAAGTTTAAGGACTCTGAGGCTGTCAGAGTCAAAAAGAAAAAGAAAAAAAGCCTAGTGCAGGATAGGCCACTGATTACCCAACCCAGGACCTGCCTACTTCTCATTTTCTTGATATGAAGCTAACACATTTTCTTTGTTTAATGCTCTTCCCATTAGGTTTTCTATTATTTTAAGCCAAAAGCTTCCGACAGCTACAACTCCTCAAATATACTCTTGATATTAAAAAAGGCGTGTACTCCATTACATATTAGCACCACATTGCTGCATTTTTCAAGCTTTTTACCACTATTCAAAATTATGAATTTCTTCTGAATATAAGTAAGGGATAAAAGTAAAACGTACAACACAAGATTAGCAAACTTCATTATGCCAATCTGCAACATGAATTGGAGATCCCAGTAGCAAACTTTCTGTGTGGTGCCTTTGAAGAGAAGATGAGTCAGCTTGGGTAAGCCAGCTATGCTTTCCTGTTACATCTGATGTTCTGCGATTGAATAACTCTAAAGAGGTGGTAGAATGCAATATATCAGCATACCACATTTTATTGCACTTTGCTTTATTGAGTTTTGCAGATATTAGTTTTTTTTATAAATTGCAGTTTTATGGTAGCACTGCATTGAGAAAATCTATCAGGACCATTGTTCTAACAGCGTTTGCTCACTTCCTGTCTCCGTGTCACATTTCAGTAATTCTCACAATATTTCAAACTTTTTCATTACTGTTGTATTTGTTATGGTGATCAGTGATCAATGACCTCTGGTGTTACAACTGTAATTGTTTTGAGCACCACAAACCACGCCCATATAAGACAGACAACTTAATTGATAAATAGTGTGTGTTCTGACTGCTCCACCTACCAGTCTTTCTCCCTCTCCTCAGGTCTCTGTGTTCTCTGAAACACAAGAGTATTTAAATTAGGCCAGTTAGTAACCCTACAAAGGCCTTTAAGTGCTCACGTGACAGGAAGAGTCACACATCTTACACTTTAAATCAAAAGCTGGAAAGGATTAAGCTTAGTAAGGAAGGCATGTCAAAAGCTGAAATAGGACAAAATCTAGGCCTCTTGCAGCAGTTAGTCAAGTTCTGTATGCTAATGAAACATTCTTCAAGGAAAATAAAAGCGCTACTCCAGCAAACACATGAATTGTAAGAAAGCAAAACATCCTTATTGCTGATATGGAGAAAGTTTTGATGGTCTGGATAGAAGATCAAACCAGCCACAATATTCCCTTAAGCCAAAGCCAAAGCATGATCCAGAGCAAGGCTCTAACACTCGATATCAAGGCTGAGAGAGGTGAGGAGGCTGCAGAAGAATTCTGAAGCTAGCAGAGCTTGGTCCATGGAGTTTAAGGAAAGAAGCTGTATCCATAACATAATAGTACCAGTGAAGCAAGAAATGCTGATATAGACACTGCAGCAAGTTATCCAGAAGACCCAGCTAAGATAATTAATGAAGGTGGCTACACTAAACAATAGATTCTCAATGTAGATGAAACAGCCTTCCATTGGAAAAAGATGCCATCTAGGATTTGCATAGCTAGAGAGAAGCCAATTCCATGGCATTTCCCAAAAGATATGGCCATGCCTTAATCCTCAAAGCCTGTGAATGTTACCTTATTTGGAAAAGAGTCTTTGCAGGTGTAATTAAAGATCTTGAAATGAACTTATTCTGGATTAGCTGGGTGGCCCTAAATCCAATCCCAGTATTCTTATAAGAGACACAGAGAAGAGGAGGAGGCAATGTGGTCACAAAGGTAGGGATTAGAATGATGCAGCCCCAAACCAAGGAAGACAGGAAGGCCTGGAGCCACCAGAAATGAGAAGAGGCATGGAAGGATTCTCCTCTAGGGAGTATGGCCCTGCCAACACCTAGAGCTCAAACATCTGGCCTCCAGAACTGTGAGAATAAATTGCTTGTGTTTTAGTGGTAACTTGTTGTGCCATCACAGGAAATTAATACAGTAGGGTAAGACCAATAAATAACCTGAGTATGAAGGCCACAGTGCCAATATGATGTGCTAAAACCAAATATTATTCTTTCTCATCCATGAACAGGGACAATGAAGACAATGTAGCTTAGCCAAGGTTCAAGGCAACCATTGCTACCAGGCCCTCTGTAAGTAATATCCACCCTAGGGGACATGTCTGGACCTGTGAAAGGCTTCTATTCTGGGTTCAGGAATAAAAGAATAATTCACTCTCTTCTTTATTCCTTTTTGTCTTCCTGCCCCCAAAATAAGCATCTGTTCTTTTAAGTACCTATTGAAATAGTATTTCATTGACTGAACCACTGTGAGAAGACTTGAAATCGGCTATCTGTAAGAATTTGAAGTTCTCAGTAAGTCGTTTTTTAGCAATATGAATTCACTTTCACTCTAGAAATTTATCACAGGTTGGGGTGAAGAAGAACACAAAACTTTATGTGTAAAGTGTCCATCACAATGTAAAGTAGCAAAGATATGTAAAATAAACTAAATAACCAACACTAAGGGTTGATTAAATACATTTTAATAGAACCACACAAAAAGATTCTCTGCAGCCACCAAAAAAGGATGTTCCTAATGATACTATCATTGAGTGTAAAATCATTAAAAAATATTATAACAACTTTTTCCCCATGTTATATGAAACACACAGATAGAAATGTCTGTATGATTCTATAACACAATATCAACAGTGATTCTCTGAGTTTAATGTTTTTTATTTATTTCTCTAGGCTATAGCATTTAAATAATTACATATAATACATATTATATTACATATAATACATATATAATTTTAAAGGTATTTAAATATAAACACTTTAGAAAATTATAGACACATGAACCATTGTGAATTTTACTAAAAGCTCTTCTATTCACAGGTGCCAATAAATTAGTTGACTTTTCTGTCACTTTTCCTATAGGCATCTCAAAACGTCTTTCAGGTTTTGTCATCCTCTTGTTAAAATAGTGGGAACTTCTCATATCTGCACTTCATTAAGTGCCCTGTTTAAGAAATCTGATGCTGTGGCTCAGTTGGTTAAGAGCTTGCTCAAGTGTGTGAGCTCTAAGCAACAGCAGTTCGAGTCCCACCCGAGCTGAGCAGTCGCTGAGTTGCCAAAAGATGGCAGGATGGCTCAGCTAAAAAAAAAAAAAGAAAAAAGAAATCTGATGCCAATTCCCTAAATACATTGAATTCAAATAATCAGAAAATGGTTAATAGACAAAAGCATCCTCAGCATTTTTTCAGGCAACCTACAGTTTCTCCTTAAAAACAGTTATATTATGTGACTCAAATTAAGTATATGACTTTAGATAACATCATTAAATGAAACCTGTTACTTTTGTCAATTGTTAGGCATATCACAGCATTACACAGTTATTGCCATTGTTCTATCATTTTAAAGGGTTAATATAATTGAAACTCAGTCTCCAAGTTTATGAAAATTTAGCAAATGTAAACAGGCACTATCTCACAACTCACAGTACCTTAACTAGGGCAACAGTAAGCAAAATACTATTGACTGTTTTCACTTTGCTTTTGGCATTATTACAAATGACAAAACTCCTCAGGAGAAAATTTTTAAAGTTTACAAATAAATGGAAATCTGGGAAACTTTTCACTGCCTAACTTCATACAAAACAAATTAATGAGGGAAGATTCATAACAAATTAATACATTGAATTAGATCTAAACTCAATGAGATTACATTAAAATCTCATTTCATTCTATTAAAAATTCAATAAAACAGTGCCAATTAAATGAGGCAATCGGTAAGAACAAGGAGATTTACTTCATGTTCCATCTATTCTCCCTCATTATTAGGCTTCATTTTTAACAGCTTGTTGACAGTGATTCTCTCCTGACAGCACCACAGCTAGAAGCATGAGTCAGCTTTGAAATCAACTTGGAAAAGAAAATAATAATTCTCAAATTGCCACTTAACACATCTACCTCTCCAGGTAATTGAATTCTTGTTGAAAATACATCATTGGAGATATATTTGAAATAGCAGGGGAGAGAGTGAAGTTAATAGGTGGAAGCACTAAAAATATAGACTAAAGAATGGCATGAAGCGTAAAAAAATAATTTGGAAAGTTGCTACTTGTTCTAATTTCTACACATTTCAATTTGGAGATTAGTCCCCAGAAGACTAATTCATTCTCACTTTTATTTTTGCCCCGCAGGCCTCACTTTAAGAGGCGTAGTGTGCTTGCTGGGCCTGCTAGTTTTAAGTGTCATATCCTAGGGCCTATTCTATCGAAACACCCTGATAACGGATCCAAACACAGCTCCAAACAGTCCACCCACCAAGTCTCAGCTGGCTTGGCTCATTACAAAAATACATAGTCATTTCACATATGGACTCAGAGCGTACCAGCATCTGAGGTGCCAGCAAAAGGCAATACCAATTTGCTAATTTCTAAGCAGCTCAAAGGAATATCATGACAGATACCCTGCAGTTTTTGAGTCTTCATTCCAATCTCTGGGTATCTTGGACACATAGATTCAGTGAGGGAGTAGGACTTATTGAGACCATGCAATGGATTTTGAGTATGTTTTCCCCAACTTTTCATAACTCTAGGCCCTTTGCAAACATAGCCCTAAGCAATAATTGCACTTATTGTAATGACCATTCTAATCAATCAAATTTCAGAGCAGCTAAGGAACATGAACTATTCCAGAAATTTGTTACAGAGAAAATTGCCCCATAAAAACTGTAAAAAGATCATGGAATACTTTGTAGAGTCTAGCCAACAGCTAGAATACCAGTCTGGTATTTGTTTACTTGCATATATAAAGTAGCTATGTAATAAATATATTTTAAATGAATAAATGAACAGCTAGTGAGTACCTTATCAGCAAACACAGCAGAAGGGAGACTTTCCTAATTATGAAAGGAGTAGAGCAGTGATTCTTAACTGAGAATGAGTCTGCCCCCGCCCACACCATGGGGTATTTGTGAGGGTCTGGAGGCATTTTTGGTTGTCGCAACTGGGGAAGCTGCTGCTGGCATCTAGTAAGTAGGTAGAGGTTAGGGGTGCTGCTAAAACATCTTACAATGTGCAGAAAATCCCCCCAACTACCAATAATTATCCAGTCCAAAAACCATCAAAAACCCCAGGTTGAGAAACTCTGGGATAGAGAAATAGAAGGAAAATATTACCACAGGATTGGGAAACATTGATAAATGATAAGGTAGAAGTCTTCACAGAAAATTCATCATCTCCTATTGAGAGTGTGGAGCAGGAAGACCTGAGCCCGTGGAGAAGCATTTCTGGTAATAATGGGGCTTTTACACATTGGAATGTTGAAGGAGTACGATTGTGAAAATGTCACCTCCTTTTTTTAACATCCAACTCACAAGCCTGTTGTGTACCATTATAACATGGGAACTCTGGCATGAAGATAAAATACAAACCTCAGCTGGTTTTCATGTCCTGGGTTCACAGTAAGACCTTGCCCAGGTGAACTGCAACCATTTTCTTTTCACAATCAGGCCTATTGAATTCCACAACTGATTCCCTACCACCCCTACCATAACATAAAAAGAAAGGAGAAATATCGTATTTGTCCCTTCTAATTTAACTTAAGAAGAGATGTATACAATTTCCAAACTCATAGATTGCAGCATTACCCATTCTTTGTGTAGGATATCAGGGGAAATTGAAGATAATGATCTTTCATTGCTTTCCTACCTCTTCTGATATCTTATTCCTGATCACTTCAGATGATGTAGAATATCACTTAGTTTTCTAAAGTTGTTCAACATGGGATTGAGTTGTCCTCAGCAGCCTCACCCCTATGCTCTGGCCATCCTCCCCCAAGGCCTCTAACAAAAGCCGATTATTCCAGAGAACTTGCCTGAATGACCTCAGGTGTTAGAAAGTGTGGCAAGAGGAGTCCATGGAGGCTATTGCTTTACATCTTGCAAGTGTATACATGCATTAGCAGGTGACTCAGAGAGACCTGAAGGACTCATCAATCATAATACACTATGATTGGCATAATATCAGACTGCAGTTAAGACTGAATATTTAGGGGCAAGCCAGCTTTTTGTCAATGTCCAGATTATGTCAAAATAGCCATCCAGCCTCTCAGTAAAGCCAGTCCCAGACATAGCTGACGATGGACCCACAGTCCCTCTACACTGGCACACAGGGGCATCTCAGAGAGGAAGAGGGTGGTATGAACCACATCATACTCCTAGCAATATTTACACTGGAGCCTTTTTAAATACAGGACAGTATATCTCATCTTTTTATCTGGCATTCTGTAGAGATCCTTAGAGGCCCACAGGGTTGGTTGGTTTGTTTGTTTGGTTGGTTGGTTCGTTGGTTTTTTTAAGACTTTTAAAGAATACATGACATTGAAACAAATATAAACAACAGGAAAAGGTGTCTGAAATCAGAACCCTCTGTGTGTGAACTGATAGAGGCAACTTACCTATGTCCATGGGGCAGGGAGCAGGGTACTCCTCCACTTCACAATTTCTTTCTCTCTTTTCTTTTTCTTCTCTTTCCTACTTCTCTACCTTTATCTCCCCCCACCCTCCCCCTTTCTCCCAAGTCATTTTTCCTTCTCTATCTTGTTTATCTGGCTTGGGCTCTCCAGGAACCTCCAGGGGCTCCCAGAAACACAACTTGGCTAACAGTGGAGCTAGTAGCTAAAGGGACACTGATCATCCAACAGAAAGAAAGCAAAATCAGGTTCTTGTATTACTATAAGATGATTAATCATTAAAATATTCATCAAATTTTGATGGAGCACTTAGGCCCTGCCAAACTATGACCATGATAGGAAGGTGAATTAGACATAATCCTGGACATAAAAGGACTTCATTCTATTGCTGAAAGGAGGAATATAAAAAGAACAGGTAAAAAAAAACAACAAAAAAATGAAATAAGTACAAAATCAAGGAACAGGTGTTTTGGTGGCATTTGAGCCCCACCTTGGAGAATGGAAATGTCATTTTGGCTGCAGACCTGAATTAACAAAGACATGGAGGGATGAAACTGTGAGATGGAAGGACAGGCAGTGGCCAAAGCACGAGGCAGCAGTCTCATTGTGAGGAAGGGGAGATGCAACCTTTCTTGGGCCAGGAATATTCTGGTGAAGCCAACTGAATCGTTCTTAGAACAATATTTATAAATGTGTTAAATAAAATACATAGGATTAAGATGAGAACCAACTACCTGAAAGTACAGTCTGTCCATGAACTAATTAGTGGTCCATGGACCCCAAGTAAACCACTCCAACCAACAGTTTTAGGCCAAACTACAAAAATTATCTTCCAGGCTAAGGAATAAAGAGGTAGGAAAGAATGAATGAAGAAGCTTAGAACTAGGAAGTCACCTGCTGTTATTCACCCCAACCTATAGAAAGAGGAAGCCATTCAATGGGAAGATGGTAGCCAATAGCTTAGGCCACTACTAGGACTGAACAACATGAAGATTCAGATAACTAAAACAATCTAAGGGCACAAAAAGTGGGCTTTGCTAGGTTGGGACATCTCACCTCCTTTCTCTCTGAGCGATGCTGATTTTGCCTTGTCAAACGGTTATTCTTATATGATAAAACACCCACCTGTAGTGATCAGAGCTAACTACATACACGACTTAACTCATTCATCCTCCTTCCTCACTCCAAAAACTCAGTATTTCTGAGAAAATGTGTAATGATTACATCACAAATTGTTTTTTGCTGTTTATAATTACTTCTGAATAACCTCAGGCTCATTTAGGCTCTGGATTTGAAAGAAATTCAAATCTGTAGGTCCCTCCACATATCCAAGGAAAACTGTGGGGACCTCAAGAGTTGGGTCTGCATCTCAGCGTGTCATAAACCACCAGATTTGCTTTTGGGGTGCTTAACTCTCAGCATCACTCTAGTGTATTTATTCCAGGACTCAGATAAAGACTGTTTATTTCTGGGTATATCTGAGAAGCAACTTCAGTTGCTCTGTGCAGCCACAATTGACTCTGTCTTTTGGAAAAGTTAAGTTTCCGTGACTTTAGAAATGGCTCCTGGGGAACAAGGTTAGGGCTATTGGGGCCTATATTGAGAACCAAGAGCCAGCACCAAACAGGTACTTGTGAGGTTGAGAACTGTCCCCTCCAGAGGGTGTAGCTTCGGGTGAGCTGTATGTGGCCTTACTTCGCCCTGAGAAGGAAGAAAACAAATCCACTGAGAACAAACCATAATCAAGAAAGCTACCCTGCTCTTAATGCTGGAAGTCGGGTCACTCAAGAAGAGCACTGCTTTGTTCAAAGTACCTACAACTTTTCTCCCTGGTGACTACTCTAATTTCTCAACTGTTTCTTATTGCAGGAAGAAATTCATTGCTCTTCATTGTAGCTTCATGATAGAAGCTTCATATCTCTCTTTATTGTTTTTGTGTTTGTTTTTTGGTGAGAGGGATATGCTAAAAAGGCAAGCACTAAGATGCAAACAATATTTCCAAAACACTAACCACTTCTCTCCCAAGATGTTTCTGTGGGGGGTAAATGTCAGTATGCTGCCTTCCCTCTGCTCAGGTGACACCTATACGTGTCACTGGAGGATTCCTGTAAGTAATACCGCAAACCACATAGGCTGCGTTCCGTTTCGCAACCCACAGTTTGAACAGGAGGCTCATTGAGAAATCAGGCAGCCGACATCCAAATGGATAGCCAGCATGCTAAAGGAAGGTTATAAAGTTTAAAGTGCAGTGACAGGGCCGGCCGAGTGGCGCGATGGTTAAGAACTGGCTTGGGACGCCAGAGGGCCCCAGTTCGGATCCCACATATGAGGGCCAGTGACACTGCCTTCTACAGCTAAGATGCTGAACAACAGCTCAACCTGGAGCTGGGCTGCCTTGAGTCGCCAGCGACGGTGTAGGCTGCACTCCCTGTGGCAGTGGGTTGCCATGGGCTACCATGTGTAACCAGCAGACAGCGTGAGCGGCCAGCAGCCACCGTGAGCAGCCGTCCAGAAGCCAGCGACTGATCTGCCTCACCCGGGAAGAGCGCAATGATGATGCCAACTTGGGCCAGTGGGCAACGTCCTCCACAACTAGACTGAAGAACAAAAGGACAGCAACTTGTCTGTTCCCCTCCCCCCAATTCCCCAGTGCTGTTCCCATCCCCCCAATTCCCCGATAAAAAAATCTTTAAAAATAAAAAAAAAAGTGACTGAAGACAATGATCACTGCAACTCCCAATAGCAACAAATGTGGTTCCAGAGGGAACAAGATGTGAGCTTTACTGCAAGGCGAAAAGCAGAAACTGTAAGTTACTTTCCTACCCACATTACCTAACGTTTGCAGAAAAGTGACGGGGACTTTTGGTCCTGTGGCCTGTGTTATAAGTAGCAAGAGATCCGCTATAGAATAGCCAAGTCCCATGCCCCGGCCTGTGTGGGGCGACAGAGTTGGCGGGGGTTTGGGCCCCAAAGCAGCTTATGGGTCACTGAGCTGTTCAGCTGAGTTTGGTGACTATAAGGCTGGAGTCGGGCTTTCCCGATTCCCCATCAGGATGGGACCCCAATACGCAGCTTTGATGGGTGATATTGAGAGGAGGCAGGAGGGCAGGGGGAACTTGGAGTGTTAGGTGAATACTGGATGCAGCTGGGGGCGGGGGGGGCAGCGAGACTGGGAAAGGGGGATCGGGCCAGCACCCCTTGTTTTCAGGAGCACACCTCTTGCTGCACTTGGCTCTGTTGTCTCTAAACTTAAACATCCCCAGCTCAGGGCCTGGACAACAGTCAGCTCTGATGACAACACTCTGCTCAGGAGACTTCCACCTTCTGAGAGCTCTGGCCTTGGCTGGCTGGCCCAGTAGCCTCTGGCCTCCCTCATTGGTCCCAGCCCAGTGACACAGGAAGGGCTGCGTGGTTTGTTCTGAGGAGCGGGAGACCCAAGCAGGGAGAGACATGATCAACTGCGACAAGACAAGATGCCTCTGGCTGCTTATGCTCATTGGACTCGCGGTGGGGGAGAGAGAGCCTCAGAATTGTTAAGGGTCCCACCAGCGACTTGCCAGTTCATCTACTGAAAGTCACACGCGGGACCATGATTTTTAGCTGGTTCCTGAATTAGCAATTTTTTAATGCAATTTTCTGTGGACAACCACTCCTAAAACATGAACTCAGGATAGGGAGTGGCAGGCGGTAAGAGGGAACATTAAAAGGTATGTGGCAGAGATTTCCAAGAACCTTGCCCACTTCTCTCTCAGAGCAACCTGTCTCTCCACTTATAGCTGGACCCATGGCCTCCCAGCACTACAGAATTGCAAGCCTCTACTGCAGCTCGGCTAGGAGAGTGACCAGACTCTCCCAGTACGTATGTGGACATATACAGTTGCAAGGTCGCTGTGGTGTGGACCCCTGTATTCACCACCCTAGTCAGTAAATGGGACATTTCCAACAGCCCAGAAGCCACTGGTGTTCCTGCTGACATCAAGCCCTTTCCCCAGGGTGGCTGGTACTGTGGCAGGGTGACTTTGACGACATTCATGTCCTGCCAGGCCTCGTAGTGTAACTTCCAGGTGGGCACTGCTCGGCTGAGGCATTGAGTTTGATTGTTTTCCTGCATGCAGATGGATTATGATGTGTGCCCTGTTGGAGGACTGGCTGCCTGGGGGACTCACCCTGCTCTTGGGAGTGGCCGGGGCTCGTGTATTCCCATGGCTGTTTAGCGTTGTGTGCCTGGGCCCCGTTCATCCATTCTCCTGTCAGACACGCAAGGCCCATTGCAGCTCGGGCTCCGGGAGCACAGGGCCCCGGCTCTGTCACATGTCTCACTGGCCACTGGTGTTTGTACGTAGGAGTAGAACCTCTGAGTCAAAGGGTTCTCTGACCTTCCTGGGCAAAGCCACCATCTTTTAACAAATGGAGCACTTTTGTGTGCCAGGCCCTGTGCTGAGGTACCAGGTGGGTGGGGGGCAGCATTAACCACAGCTTTATTCAAAGACATCTAAGCCCCAGACTGGTTCATGCTGTGGGGGAAGAGCAGGCTTCTTTGAGAGGGATGAAGGGGGGATGCCTGGCTGAGTTTGCAGAGGGTGGTCAGGGGTGCCCCCCTAGTCAGGGACATCTGTTGAGAGTGAACGCTGCTCAGGAGGTGTTTACTGTGGGTAACATTCCAGGCAGGAGGAAGAGTGTGTGCAAAGACACCGAGGCTGGAGAAGGTGTAGCTGTCGCTCTGGCTACCAGACCAAAGTGCCACAGAGGGGGCAGATTAAACATTACAAGTTTGTTTCCTCCCAGTTTGGAAGGCTGGACGTCAGTGAGCACTGGTGTCTCTTCCTCTCCTTGTAGGTCACTAGCCCTACTGGATCAGGGCTCCACCCCGACTACCTCATTTCCCCTCGAGCACCTGCTCACAGACCCTGTCTCCAAGGACAGCCTCCAAGGACAGGTTAGAGCTTTGGTATCTGAATGGGGAGACAAACATTCAGTCTCTAACAGGAGGGGAGGGGCATTTGAGAAACTGCAGCATGTGTGGGGAGAGAGGTTAGGCCGTGCCTGGGTCATCTGTTGTGTAAGAAGCCACTCTGGAATTTAGTGCTCTAAAACAATAACCTTCATCTATGTACTCAAGATTTCAAAGTGTGGGCAGAGCCCTGGGCACTGCTCCTCTCTGCCCCTGTGACTTCTGCTGAGGCCATGCTCACGAGGGCTGACACTGCAAGCTTGGCTGGGGTGATGGCCAGGGGGCTCGGTCCACCTTCATGTGGCTGCATGGGCTTCTTCCTCGCAGCATGGTGGCTGGTTTAGAAGAGCAAGAAAGGAACTGTTGCCAGGGTTTGAAGCTTAGGCTTCAACCTGGCAGGGGTCATATTCCTGCCATAGTAGAGGGGACGGAGCCCAGGTACAGCTACTAAGGGATTTTGTCATACAAATCACATGTATTTCAGGTGTACCACATGAAGTTTTTGCATACAAAGAGAATCGCTTACTATAGTCAAGCTAATTCACATATCCATCTCCTGACACAGCTACTGTGTGTGTGTGTGTGTGTGTGTGTGTGTGTGTGTTTGAAACCCCTGAAATTGAGTCTCAGCAGATTTCCAGTATACACTACAGAACTGTGAGCTAGAGTCACCATGCTGTAATTCGATCTCTAGACTTATTCATCTTACATAACTGCAACTTTGGACCCTTTCACAAACATCTCCCCATTTCCCCCACCTCCCAGTCCTTGGTGACCACACAGCCCACCTCTTCTCTCAGCCAGGGGTAGCAATAAACATTGTCACCTTTTCTGTGTTGGCACCACTGCTGTCCGGGCTGTCTATCTCTCCTTA
>NW_017731780.1:91055-131112 GCF_001890085.2 Hipposideros armiger
CTCTTCCTGGGTGAGTGAGTCACTCACTGGCCATTGCATGACCACTTACGGCAGCTCACAGTAGCCACGAAAGCTCACACCAGCCTCCGGCCAACCCCACTGCAGCCCCACTGCAGCCTACGCCGTCGCCAGAGACTCACGGCAGCCCAGCTCCAGGTCAAGCTGTTGTTCACCATCTTAGCTGTAGAGGGCACAGTGTCACTGGCCCTCATGTGGGATCCAAACCTCGGTTCTGCTGCTCAGAGCTGGCATCCCAAGCCAACTCCTAACCAATGTGCCACTCTGCCGGCCCAATAGTACTTGCTTTTATAACTGTCCATGCATTGACTTTGAGCAGAGATCTTCATTTCTTCATAAGGCTTTGAATGACTGCCCAGTGTCCTCCCATTCCCATCTGAGGAACTCCCTTCATGCAAGGCAGTTCTAGTGGTAAAGAACTCTCAGCTGTGGTTTATCTGGGAATGTCCAAGTGTCTCCCTCATTTTAAAAGGACAGTTTCGCCAGATATAGGATTCTGAGTTGACAGCTCTTTTCCTTCATTGCTTTGAATAGAATACATCAGCCCACTGCCCTCTGGTCTCCATGGTTTCTGATGAGGAATCCACTCATGAACTTAATGGCAAAAACAAGATGAAAGATATCCCCTCTCTGCTTTATAGATGTTAATAATGTTCCTTGTCTGGTCCTGTGTAACACCACATTTTCCTATAATATCGTGATATCAGTGAAGTTGTACCATCATGTTGAGACCATTCAGAGTTTCAGAAACAGGAATTGAATATTTTAAGTGTAAGGCACTATCAGATCTTTAGAAGACAAAAATTATGAAATATTTTCAAATTATAAATGAGAAGTTCACTGAAGCATCCCACAAAGTTTAGTTTCTAATACAGTGAAAATCAGTTTTTAATATTCCACATACACAAAAATCTCTGTGGGTTCCTTTTTTTTTTTTTCAGAGTAAAGGGGTCTTGGCCTTAATAAGTGAAAAGACCATGTGGCTTATGCCCAGCTGTGATTGTTCTCTTTTGCTCTGAACTCATAAAGCACCATAGTGATGGAATTCCAGCAAATCCTACATCAGTCCCTGGCTGGGCTGAGATTTCAGTCCATTAATAGCCCAGGAAGCTGATTGTGGTGACCTATTGGACTTGGACCCATTACCTTGTTTTCTCCCTTTTCTTTCTTCTTCTGTTTAGTTAATTTTTTCTTTTGTCTTTACACTTTTTGTGATTTCCTATTTTTTCTTTATAACTTTCCATTTTCTTATTTTTCTTTGTCCTCTTTTCTCATTTTTTTCCTTTTCTCATTTTTTTTTCTTTTCACATTTTTCTCAATTTTTTCTTTTTGATGTTTTTTGGTTACTGTCGTGGTTTTTTTTTTCATTTTTCTCTATTTTTTCCTGTTCCCTATCTAATTTTTTCTTTATAAGTGTTTTTAGTTAATACAGTTAAATGCATTGTTAGAACATTTATTACAGATAGCATCGTTTACTATTACTTATTGGCATCGTTAGTAAGCATCCTCAGCATTGTTAGTACAAGTTAACATACTTAGCAGAGTTCGTACTGTTTGTTACCAGAGTTGGCATTGTTAGCATTATCTGTTAGTGCAGCTACCAGGGACGCGGACGCCTCTACTGACATGGAGACCAGTCGTGACTTGAACAGCCCCAGGCCTTCTCCAAATGGTACGTTTCCGCCACTAGGCCAGAAGGCCAAAGAGGTTGACAGTTGTGCAGTCAGCCTGCAGGCGAGGAACACCACTCTCACACCCAGTCTAGAATCGAGCCCCAGCATTCTGCAAGCCTGGCAGGAAGTGAGAACCAGCTTTTATCACCCCAGGCCTGAATCGAGGACCAGCAGTAGGGCACCCAGCCTGGAGTCGTTGAGGGGTAGCACTGCCCCACCCAGGCCACAATCAAGAAACAGCACTCAAGCACCCAGTCTCCAGTCGAGGGGCAGCACTCCCCCACCTAGGCCACAATCAAGCACCAGCACTCACCAAGGTAATACAGAGACGAGGACCAAGAGTACATGGAGGACCTGGGTTAGAAAAAATAGAGACGAAAAGAGGAGCAGTGCAGTAATGGAAGAACTACTAAATGCAAGAGCTCATGGTGATGTGACACCAGCATCTTCCTCGGGCCACAGCCAGATGGCTAGGAGGTTTCTAAACTGTGTTTGTAGACACCTGTGCTGTAGCCCGTGCACCAAGAAGCATCATGCTAGATCAAACCGAGTAGAACCCACAGACTCGAGCCCCAGCATTCTGCAAAGCAGCCAGGAACAGAGGACCAGCACTGCTCAGTCCAGGCCTGAATCGAGGACTAGCAGTAGGGCACCCAGCCTGGAGTCGTTGAGGGGCAGCACTGCCCCACCTGGGCCACAATCAAGGACCAGCACTCATGCACCCAGCCTGGATTAGGAGATCAGCATCCTCACCCCAGGCCAGAGTTGAAGACCAACACTACCACAGAGTTGAGGAGCAGCCATACGTTGAAGACTTGGGTTAAGGACTTGGGTTACAAAAAAACAGGACCTGAAGAGGAGCAGTGCGGTCAAGAAAGAATTAATAAACTCTGGAGCGCATGATGATGTGACACCAGCCTCTTCTTTGGACCACAGCAATAAAGCCCATATAATTTGTTTGTTTGTTTAATATTTTTTATTGGGCATTTTGGGAGGGGAACAGGGTTGGGGAATTGGGGACGGGGAATGCTGTAATTTTCAAGGACCCATGAGCTCCAAGTCAAGTTGTGGTCCTTCAATCTTAGTTGTGGAGGGCGCAGGCTCAGCTCTAAATCCAGTTGCTGCTTTCAATCTAACTGAAGGGGGATGCAGTCCACCCTCCCATGCATGAGTTGGAACTGACAAGCTTGTTGTACCCTGAGCCATCCGGCCCCCTGTAGGGAGCACGCGGCTGCTAAGCTCAAGTTGCTGTGTTCAATCTTAGTTGGGGGGGAGGGGTGCAGCCCATCATTCCATGCGGGTGTCACGCAGGTAACCTTGCTGCTAAGAGCCCGCGCTCAGTGGCAGCTCAGTTCAGGTGCAGCTCACTGGCCTATGTGGGAATTGAACCGGCAACCCTGTTGCTCAGCACTTACAGGCCTAACCAACTGAGCCTCTCGGCCGGCCCCCTCCATGTGATTCTTAAATGGTGGACGGCCAAGGCAGGGTCTCATCAAATACCTTGGGAAAGTCAAGAGACTCTCTCTGCATTTAAATGCTAAACAAAAAAATGCTGAGCGCCAGGGAGGCAGGCCACATGGTGCGGGAGATTGGCCAGAGTCTGGACACAAACAGCTGCGGGTGGGAGCAGGGCAAGAAGTACATGCTGTGTGTGAAGGACTGGGTCCAGTGGATGGTGGAGGTGTGCACACTGACTCAGCATTTTCTGCACAGGATTCACATCAGGATGGTACCTGGCATGTCTATGTAGCCTAAAAAAGCATCATACCCAAAACACCTGGCGAGCTTGGGGGGCAACCTCGAGCCCCCTTGGGGACAAGAGCAGAAGCCACCCTCACTGCAGGTCCACCCCTTGGCCCCCACCTGGGGGAAACTTCAGAGATTGGACTGTTGTTCCTGGGGCCCTTCATGCCACCCCTCTACCTTCTTCTATGTTTTTGGGGTGTGGATGGTTCTTATTGAAGTACTGGGTTCTTCACAATCTTGTATAAATAAACTGATGTCTGGAAAGATGTCTCAGACACTGTGTTTTGCATGTCCCTGCACAGAATTGGGGCTGTGCATCCTCCAGGTTGAGAAGCCTGTAGTGATGTAGTGCTTGGACTTAATCAGAACAGCTAATCAAAAAGTGACTGAAGGCCGGCCGAGTGGCGCGATGGTTAAGAACTGGCTTGGGACGCCAGAGGGCCCCGGTTCGGATCCCACATATGAGGGCCAGTGACACTGCCTTCTCAGCTAAGATGCTGAACAACAGCTCAGCCTGGAGCTGGGCTGCCTCGAGTTGCCGGCGATGGCATAGGCTGCAGCCCCTGATGCAGTGGGTTGCCATGGGATACCATGTGTAGCCAGCAGCCAGCGTGAGCGGCCAGCAGCCGCAGTGAGCGGCCATCCAGAAGCCTGCGACTGATCTGCCTCGCCTGGGAAGAGCGCAATGATGGTGCCAACTTGGGCCAGTGAAGCAACGTCCTCCACAACTAGACTGAATGAAGAACAAAACGACAGCAACTTGTCTGTTCCCTTTCCCCCAATTCCCCAGCACTGTTCCCATCCCCCCAATTCTCCAATAAAAATCTTTAAAAAAAAAAAAAAAGTGCAGTGACAGCAAAATATTTAGGGCCTAACCTTTTCAACTGTATCTGGGAAAAGGGTTGCTGAAGTATCTGTGGAAAACCAAACATATGTTTACTGTCTATTTGAACAAATTGGTACATGAATCCACAAATCCCCTAACAGCCCAGGAGTGCACAAATTAGATGCTCTCTGTCTCTGGTGTTATGATGCAGCTACTACATTTGTTCAGTAATGCTGCTACATACTGATGATGCTTCATGGGTCACCCAAGGCATGCATCTTCTTGTAACATTTTGATGATTTCATGTACCTCATAGAAAAGGCACATTAATGAAGATGAGCTTCATTTGGAAAGGTGAAAAGAGACAGGTTTCAATATAAATTGTGACCCATTATTGGATAACTCAGAACTTATCTCCACAGAGACATTTCCTGGCTTGCCAAAAAAAAAAAAAAAAAAGGAAACAAAAAATTGAACAATGATTCAGCTTGTGATTTAATATTCAAGAACCTAACAAAGGCACTCGGTGAAAATCCAGCCTTATTAAGCCCTCTTGACTTTGATAAAGCATTTCTGGTTCAAACAGATACCTCTGACATTAGACTTGAGGCACTGCTGTCTCTGATGATGAAGGAAGAAAAACACCCAGTGATGTATACTCACAAGGAACTTATAAAAGGAGAACTCAGTAACTTCCTATTTCAAAAAAAGTCTTGGTCTCCTAAGAAGCTGGTCTGTTTAGCAGGCTTGTTGAAGTTTTCTTCCTGAATAAAATTCTAAAGGAATAAATGCAACATTTGTATTTAGAAAATATTTTATTGAAGAGTTTAATCAGGTCTATGATAATATTTATGGATTTGTGTGCTTCATCCAGTATACTGAATACAATAGGTCAGCAATGTAAGTGAATGATAAAGGATTATGTGAGGAAGTGTATATAACTTTTAAAAAAATAAATAAAATTAGTTCCTAAACTCTAAGAACTTTTTAATCTAATATTATGTGATACACATAGACAATTTAATTGTTTTTTCAAAATGAAGAACAGATTTGTTGATACACACACCTACCTAAATTTTAAGTTTTCTAGTCTGCTCACTATTTTGCCATTTTGGTTCTCTTCATTTGCCTTTAAATGTGTTTTTCTAAGCCTCCAGAATATCTTTTATTATATACTACTTTTAGTAGCTTTCAGTGTTTATAATAAATGACCCATATCTTTAAGGTTTAAGCATCTTCTTGATAATCTATTTTGATCATTCATCATCCATCTTTCCACTCACAAGCCATTCTACTTGAATAGATCTGCTAAAAAACTTAGACATATTAAGACTTGTGCAGGCGGCCACACTGTAGTTCCAACAGTGTCATGAGGGAAATATGTGGATACCATGAGTACCCAAACATCATCCATTAAAACCATTCTTAGTAATTGGCTTAATAAAGGTGTTTTGCAATATCTGTGGCAAATATTACTTTTATTTACCCTGCCACTCTACAAATCAAAAGAAATGAATCCATTAGACATGATTTTGAAGGCAGGGGCATTTCTGATGGAATTTGAAATTATTAAGGAATCTCAGGGGTATTAAGCCTGAAAATAAAACCATTAGATCTTCTAAACAAATGGAGCCAATATTGGGAAATTACATGCATATGCAGTTTGCCTTTCCCCCACAGCCCTTAAAATTGGAAACACACCACCAAGAGGAAGTTATAACACTGCAGTCAAATATTCAAAGTCCAATTTTTACTCACATTACTTTTAACATTTTGAAATATAATTTGTATACTTCCATCTGAAAGTAATTATAAGACTAGAATTCCAGGCTCTGTTCACTATAGTATTTTATGAAAGTAATATTTTCCTCAGTTACATTGGAGGAAAGGGGGCAAAATGGAAAAATATTGTAACAGGGATAATTTTCTAATCACCTTCCAAATTAACAATCCATATTCTTGTCCTAAGTCTCACTAGTTGGAAAACATGAACTTTCACTATAGGATTATCATCTGATAAATACAAGAAACAACAAAAATTCTCCTTCAGACTTAATTCAAATTATTTGACTTTATACCTTGATTCTCTCAATTTTCACTTTTTTTCCTCATCTCTGAACTAAGAAAATGAGATATCATCTTTTTAAAAGGGAAAGCCTGGAGTCATTTCTCAGTCCTTGAAACTCAGAGTTAATTCATTTCTGAAACAGATCAATGCCCATCAACATTGTTGGGCTGATCACACTCAGTCATTCTCAATGATAAAGTAGAAGAGATGATACACATGGTCAGCTCCCACTTGAGAGAAAAAGACCTGTTATCTTAATAGCATTCATTCCACATCTATAGTGTATGTCATGGTTGTTTGGCTAGAAATGCTCTATATCTGTGCTTCTAATGTCACTCAGGAAGTTGTCAACAAAATATGGTGTTTGAACTATATCACAGGATTACAGCAAGAGGTTTTCAAAACTCCTGAAAGTTGGTTTGCCATTTTCTTATCATTGTTTATTTTCACCTTTATAACAGTATTTGTGATGACTAGGGGCTTGTTTAAAACAGAAACAAAAAAACAAAAAAAATCATTAGTTTTGTACTCATCATGCCAAATTTTGGCCCTATCGTTTCTTGCTTCAATTCAGAAATATTGTAGATTATATAGCCATATACAGGCTACAGGATTATATTATATAGCCATTGAATTATTTTTCTCATTCATTCTGCATACTCATACAAATGTTACCTATCCACATGGTAGATGGACAATTGCTACTCTAGGAGCTAGGGACACAACATGTGAGCAATTAAATGCAATAAGATGTCAAAAAACATTGAAAGGATGAGATACGTATTAGGTATTTGGCACTAAATGGAGAGTGGTGAGCCCCTTTCAGTTAATTCTACAGTCTTCTTAAAATGTTAAAGTGTACAAAATTAACCATTTGATTTTTATAATATTTTTAGGAATTATGTTTAATATTAGTCTTATGTCTGCTAAAAACACTGGAAAAATCATGAATCATGTTATTCCAGTAAAGTACAGTAACAATATTTATGGATGCTAATACAACACTAAGATTCTTTGTGTATAAACATGGCAACCTACTAAAGATCTATAGCTTTCAAATTAAACTTTGTAAAAACCTTGAGAGCACACTGAACCCATTTCAAGAAGCATTGAAAACTTTCTATCATTTATCTCTGATAAAATGATTCATTTCTCTAAAGCTGTTTGTGGTAATATCTATTATTATTACTTCCTATATCCTATTGATATTAGAGCCATTTGAGTCTATGACTCCAACAAACACTATGTAAGTTAATGTTGGCATTCAATGGAATTAAGTATTTAAATATCAAAGTCAAAAGTCAATTCTCCTTTCACAAAAGAATCTATATAGTTCTGACCTTTAAAGTGCAATGCAATTATTGGGAGGGAATGGAAACCTACTCTTGACATAAAACTGGAAAAAAAAATTATTGGTGAATTTCAAAACACATTTCCCAAATCCTTCATCAGTAGCTCATCTAGTCAGTGTAGTAAAGCAGAAAATATGAGTTCTCAGATAAGACTAAATTATAGAAGAGAGAATCTAGATTAAACTTGTTTTATTACTGAAATAAGTCATTTTTAAATTACCTGTCATATAAATTTGGTTTAGTTTTTCTTAATTTGCAACACGAATTATCATATTTTAATCTTTAAAATATTGAACAGAAAGTCAATGCCAAGGCAAAATTACACTTAAACACTATTTTTTTTACCTTAGCTATAACACTTCTCTCAAATAAATAACTCTTCTACCACATGAATATGTAACTAAGAAAGTATGTGTAGTTCTTAAAGTAATACACAACTTAAAGGAATTAAAGGAATTGCTATCAGCTAAAGAAGCCACAGTTTATGCATGTGTGGGGATAATTACTTCAACAACAAAAAACAAACAAAAAAAAACAATATTCACTTACAGAAATATTTGATTAACAACTTATATAACCAAGCTTTGAAATGCAAAACAAAGCAAACTTTGAAAACAATTTAGTGTTGGGGGAAAAAATAAAGCATTGAATTACATAGCGCATGTTAAAATCATTAGAAACCATTATATTTTAAAATATCATGAACAGCAACTATTTAAAAAACAAACAAACAGTAGGCTGATTTCCCCCCACCTTGCTTAATGGAGCATGTGTTCCTACAGATTCCTGATAACAATACCTTTATTCAGTGGTCACAATTCAAGAATCACAAAAGCATTAAAATATTGACCCTCATAGTATTCTAGGTGGTAACTTCCATTTGCTGATGTGAAAAATAGGATACAGAGGCAAAATGGATAAAAAAAAAAAAATAAGCATTTAGTTGAATGCTTTCCATTGCAGCCCTGACCTACACTTGTTTCTTATTACAAAGAAATCTAGCTCTTTAAATGACATAATCTTTTAGAACAGAGAAATTTGCAAAGAATTAAAACAGCTCTGGGTCTTTGTTTTCATGATCGCATTTCTGTAATGTGGTCATAATTGTCTCCTTTAAGGCCTTCTCTACAAGCTTTGTGGGTTATTTTAACAATACTCTTTCTTGGCCTTTATTTCTTACTATATATTTTTTGAGTTCCTGATTTTGTTAGTATGGTGTACTACCTGGGCATTGAAACTTTTTTTAAAAGCTTTTTGGGTAATTCCATTTGAAACAAAGTTTGTAAACAACTGTGCTGCACTACATTTTCTGTGGGAAAATGGACAATGTACTTAAGTCTGAACTTTTCAGATAATTGCCTTAATTCTCTATTTCACAAAGCACTATAATATTTGGGCCTTACATAAACAAATAGGTAGGATACACCGCTTGCATAAGATATTCATATTATTTCTTTATAGTAAACTATATTTGTCATAGATCATGTCTCAATGACAAAACTCCAACATCATGAGGTGAGATCATCAACCTTTGACACTCTAAAGCAGCGGTTCTCAACCTGTGAGTCGCAACCCCTTTGGGGGTTGAAGGACACTTTCACAGGGGTCACCTAAGACCATCGGAAAACAAAAAGATATTTACATTACGATTCATAACAGTAGCAAAATTACAGTTATAGAGTAGCAATGAAAATAATTTTATGGTTGGGGGTCACCACAACATGAGAAACTGTATTAAGGGGTCGCAGCATTAGGAAGGTTGAGAACCGCTGCTCTAATGTGAACACACTCTTTTCAGAATTGACTAACGTTATCTTTATGCCTTGGCTCAATTTTCCCATACCACCTCCTACCAATTCCTTACCTATACAGTACTTCCTTCTCCTAAATCTTAAAAATTGTTGTCCCCTTATGTCTTTGCTAGATAAAAATCTCTTAACAGGTAACACAGCCTGGCAAAACAGCTGGTTTCATTAGTAATAACTCTAGTAATTACAATGCCCCATTTACTTCTTAAGGGCAAATGCCTCCCAGCATATTTCATTTCTGCTCTCAGTTCTGCCATATGGGGTATAAAGCCAGCTTAGTCTACAGAGTCGCCCACCAAGGGCCCTTCACAATTTAACAAATTAACATACTTTCCCATTTTTCTTTTCCTTTTCTAGAAAGAGAGATTGAAGATGAATGCCATCAACACCAATGCCCATCTAGAATATAATTATACATATTTTTTAGTAATTCAGTGTTCCAGTTATCTATTTCTACAGAAAAAAAAAAAAACCAACCACAAACATTAGTGAGTTAAAGCAACAGTTTGCTTTTCATTTTATAGTTCTGTACTTTGACCTGCTTTATCTGCAGTTCTTGATTAAGGCCTCTCAAGTGGTTGCAAGTCAGATTGTAGCTAGGAGTATTGTTACCTGAAGGCAGAAGTGGGTTTATATCTAACATGGTTTCTTTACTCACCTCGCTGATGTTTATCCCCTGTCTATCCAGCTTCCTTCTCAGTCTCTCAGGGAATTTGAGGGGTCCCAAGGTAGTTACACTTGAAGGTCCCAAGGTAGTTACACTTCTAGCATGGCAGCTGACTTCAAAGAAGTTGGAAGCAGAAGCTGTCATAGCATTTAAAGGCTAGGCCCAGAACTGGGACAATGTCCTTTCGGGCATATTTGTTTTATTGGCTTTATTTATTTTATTAGTCACCATGGGTGTCCATATTGAAAGGGGTGGAGAGATAGACTCCATTTCTTGATGGGCTGATGGGGGTCAAATTACAGAAGGACAGATGGGATGGAAGGTACTGTTGTGATTATCCTCAGAAAATACAGTCTGCCACATTCAGCAAAACTTTGATGAGTGCCTTTTATGTTGTAGGCATCAGGCTAGTGTCCAATGATTAAAATATAAGTAAGCTATGTTCTTATAAATTAATAATTTTAGCAACTGAGTCATCTACTGCCTCCATCCTCTAGGTCTTATTCAAAGGAATTCTGTCAAGCTACTATCTGATATTTACATTATTTTTTAAAAACTGTAGTCACATCTTTGCTTGTATTCCTATAAAGTTTTACCTGGTTCATCTCATCCTCTTACACTAACCTGAAAACATAGTTCTGAATTCTATTATCTACTTCTTTGATTCTCATCATCTAAAAGAATACCTTCTGTATTTTACATAAATCACTCATCATTGATTCAATACATGTGTATTCAGTACCTCAATAGCCCAACCATTGCTAAAAATATATACATTAAATGGAACATGACCAGTGACTTAACCCTTTGTCATACTGCTGGACACCTCCCTAAGACTAATATTGATTCAATACATCCTGAATGTAGCTGTTCAAAAGGTCCAAAACCTCTAAAAATGTATTTATCTGCTAGTCCACAGTTCTACAACTATTCACAAGGAAAGCCTGTGAAACTTTGTCTGATGCTATATATATTTGCTATATTTGATCTATGGGAGCAGTATCACATCAAAAAAATATTTTGGTTTAATGATTAATGCAAACTCAAATGGGTTCCAGTTGATCACTGCTTTCTATTTTAGGTTCTTATATAATATTTGTTTTATAAAACATTTATAGTTTACAATATCTTCAAGAGTAACAATTTATTTGATTGTAGTTGACCTTCAAAAGCACCAAAATCTGTGTACCAATTTTCTAGAATTGGGATGTCTTCATTAATCAAAAACTATTAATTAATAAATATTTATCATATATGGATTACTGGTTTCTGAATACCTAAAATTTAATTAACATACTCAATTGAACACAAATCATTGGCCTTGGTGATCCAAAATTTGATTACTTTGCCTTGAGTAATTGTCTTAGTATTTCCTTGTCTTAAGTCATAATCAATTAGCAACACTGATAACCATACAATAGGTATGCCATCTACAAAGAGTTCTGATTGATATCATTGAAATAAATATCTAGATAACTTTCCTATACCTATAAATGCTCCACTTTACCAAAAACACAGTATACCCAGTCCACCAATCACAAACGCAAAGCCAAATGGACCTTCTCACCCAAACCAGGTTGAGTATGTGGCCCCAGCCAGTTAGATGTTTTCTATTGTTCTCTTCCTGTTCTTTATTCTTTGTCCTATTAAATCTTCTTGCCTCCTGTCCCATTTTTTAGTTCTCTGAATGGAGCCTGTCTCCTTCATGAAGTGTTAAAATTAGTTTGTAGCACCAATATTATTTTCTTTCATCATTTTTAACAATACAAATTAATAGATAAAAGGAGGTTTTTTTGAAACTACTTCTACCATATTTGAACCCAATATAGTGGTTTTAATACTATAATCTCTCACACAAAAACTTTTCATTTCAGTCAAATACTTGACTTTAGCTTTGAAAGCATATACTTTCCCAAGATATGGAGCTGACACATAGATTCGGTTTCTGATAACCAACTTATTAGATTCCCCAGCTTTATTCCTGCATTCCCACAACCAGTTCCACAAAAGCAAATAGATAATGAATTATTTCTAATTTCATTATCACTAAAAAGAGTTTAATCTCATGCTTTTACTGGATCAGCTCACTCTGTGGTAAAGCTGAGTTATATTTGGATCTGACACTTTAAGATGACATGGAAGGTCCCTAAGATGAGAGTTCTTGAAACTTCCTGTTAATGAGGCTTTCCTTACTATGTAATAGACTTCTCATCTGGAAAAACGAAATACTACTGAAGTCTGTTTTGCTGCTGCAGACCTGAATAAAATTATATTGTATTGTCCATTCCATCTTAGACATTTCTCAAATATTAACTAATTACAACAAACAATTATATTAAGTAACTTGCTTGATGACACTGTATTTTTTCAGAATTATTTAAATTCACCACAGACTGTTAAGAATCTTTATGGTACCTGATGCATGTACTATCTATAATATTATAAGTATTCATACTATATTATTGTATTCCTTTTTTTAACATATGGGGAAACTAAGTCACAGGGAGTCATAGCCCAATAAAATATCAGAAATGGGACATTAACTCCAGCAATAAAATTAAAAGCTTCCCAGATTCTACTCATGAGTCCTACCCACCACACCATAAATTCTACTTTTAAAAATCATTAAATTACCCTTTAACTCAAGTGACAGAACAGTTCCTTTTAGACCTAGGGGTCTTTGGTTCAAGTGCCAAAATGGAATGATTTGTCATAAAAACCACAAAAAGAACTTTGATTAAAGAACCTCTAATGAAGATCTGACATTTAATCTACTCTTTTATTGGATAAGATCTTTAAATATTATCACCTTATGAATTCATTTCATATTCATTTGGAATAGTACTTGATCATAGGAACGTGACTATATGCTGGTACTAAAAGAAGATAATTAAGCAATATGTTCTGCCAAGGACATCACTACCCTGTAACATCCATCATCCCACTTGGATAGTTAATAACTTCAGTAATGTCGCCATGACATTGTAATAAGAATGTTTCATATCCTGCAGCTCCTTTGTCAGTTAGACCTGCTCTAAGGTCAAATGCTAGCAGCTTTGTAATAAAGTTTCATGTTTCCTTCGCCCCTTCTGAGGGGTATCCCTCCACATTAGCAAAGAAAATACCAACAGGGCTTAGACGGTAGATTGGCTCCATACCCAATGACAGTCTCTCATACACCAATTACCTTCTGAACATTCTACCAACATGCACTGAGAAAAATAATATTGTATGAACTTGTACAAAGCATCAAAGGCAGACAGTATGCATTATTTATAAATAGAGATATAGATACGCTGAAATATATACTAAAAATTGGAGCCATGTTTTAAGTGATAATCTGAAAATAAATAGTTCCATAAAATCAACTTATGGTTGATATCTAACAGCACTTAATCTTTTTTCTTTTTCCTTATAAAGTTCCCGGTTGACTAGAAATTTGTATCAAGCTGAAGAGAGTTACAAAATTGAAAATTGATTCTAGATTACATTGAACTGTCATCCAAAGCCTCATCTAAACAAAAAACATCAAAAGTAAGTAGAGGTCAAAAGAATAACAACAATTTTGTCTTCTAACCCCAATCAATAGCAGAAATACACACACACACACACACACACACACACACACACACACACATGCACGTGTGTGTGTGTATTTTATTCACATAAAGATAACAGATGCCTGTACAAGAAAAACACTTCTTCCCATGGTAAAAAAAAAAAAAAATGTATTTCCACATTAAAAGTGTTTTTCATTGACTGACCAAACAAAAGTAATAGATACTAATCTGCATTTGCGGCTTTAATTAGTTTACACATTGAGGAATCTGAACCTTCTGTAAACCTCTTTGGAGACAGAAAAGACTCAGAACTGTGCCATGAGGTTCTTGGAACCCATAGGGATATAGATGTTTGCCCACAAATAGGTCCACAGAAAATTCTTTCCATGACCCCTATGGGAATGTAAGTCACTTTACCAAGATTTTCAACATTATATTCAGCTCTTAAAGTCTCAAGAAACAGAAGACAAAATATTAAATCAGAAAAAAAGATATGTGGGAAAGAAACTTTAACCATATATATATATTTTTTTTTTAGTGAGAAAATAAAGCAAAGAAAAATAATCTGATAAAGGACAATTCTCCAAAATATACAAAGAACACTTAAAACTCAACAATAAAAAAACAAACAACTCAATTAAAAAATGGACCAAAGACCTTAATAGACATTTCATCAAAGAAGACTTACAATGGCAAATAAGCATATAAAAGATGCTTCAAATCTATGTCATCAGGAAATGCAAATTAAAACAAGATACCACTACCCGCCTATTAGCATGGCCAAAATCCAAAACACTGACAATACCAAATGCTGGTGAGGATGTGGAGCAATAGGATCTCTCATACATACTGGTGGGGATGCAAAATGATACAGCCATTTTGGGTACAGTTCGGCAGTTTCTTACAAAACTAAACATACTCTTATCATATGATCCAGCAATTGCACTCTCTGGTATTTTTCCAAAGAAATTGAAAACTTATGTCTATGCAAAAAACCTGCACATGAATGTTTTTAGCAGCTCTATTCATAATTGTCAAAACTTGGAAGCAACCAGATGTCCATAAGAAAACTATGGTACATCCAGATAATGGAATATTATTCAGCACTAAAAAGAAATGAGCTATCAAGCCATGAAAAGACATGGAGGAAATTTAAATGCATCACACTAAATGAAAGAAACCAATCTGAAAAGGCTACATACTGTATGATTCCAAATATATGACATTTTAGAAAAGGCAAAACTATGAGACAATAAAAAGATCAGTGGTTGGCAGGAGTGGGAAGGGAAAGAGAAGAATAGATAGCACAGAAGATTTATAGGCAGTGACAGTGCTCTGCATGATATTATAATCATGGATATATACAACGTATTCTTCCAAACCCATAGAATGAACAATACCAAGCGTGAACCCTAAGGTAAACTACAGAGTTTGGGAAATTTTGATGTGTTAATATAAATTCATCCTTAGTAAAAAAAAAATCCTTCTGGTGAGTGATATTGGTAATGGAGAATGCTATGCATGGATGGGGGGGGGAAGAAAGGGTAAAGAAAATTACGGCCTTTTCTTTCCATTTTATTTTTGATCTTAAACTTCTCTAAAAAAAATAAAATCTTTTAAAACAACAAAAGTAGAGTCACGCACAACAATTTCTCACTGAGCTTAATTGTGTTCACATCATGAATCAGTTGTCTTTCTGGGTTAGAATGAAGGTTTGAGTTTTTGTTTTTTTCTAAATAGAGATTTTTGTATCTCTCGGAAAAAATCTATTGGAGCTGGGTCTCTACTTAGATTCCTCATTGCATTGCCACAGTGGACTGCAACTGCTCTCACTTCTCATCCTCCCAATAGACTCCATGTCCCATAAAAACCATTTCTTCTTATCTATGAGTCCTAACTTCCAAACACACGCTTGGCACAATGATCAATAATACGTGTTGAATGAATATTGGTGAACAGAGGTGAAAATTTTCCAGGGCTACACTGTAAAAGAAATTATAAATACGTGAAAACTGTCAGAATTGGTTAAAAAACAAAAGTGCTGAAAGAAACTAGAATCACTGCTGTTAGAAAAAAGTTGATCCTTCTAAATGCTAGGTAGAATTTTCATTTATTTCAGTAATCATCAACACTTTATATGATGTATAGATTTTTTTTATTTCCAGAAGATTTGGAAAGTCACCTCTCTTAATAAAGGCAAGTATTTTCCAGTGAAACATATTATATCATGTTAGGATATTTGTCTTTTTCCTGAAAGTTGTATCAGTGTCTTGTTTATTGATCTGATCTCAGCGTTTCTAAATTGTAAATGATATATTTTTCCCACATTTTATCCAATACTTTGGTCCTTTATGGATGGATTTACATTGGATACTCAGTTTTGCTTTGTTTTGTTTTGTTTTTTAGTTTTTATATAAATTCCTTGTTTTGTGTACCAGAAATTTATTCCCATTTTCAATTTCTTTTCTTTCAAAATAGCTTTCAATATAATGTCAGCTTAATTGTACATAGGGGAAACGTAAACTTGGATTTTGAAATTGTTTTCGAATACCTGAGTTTCTTTATTTTAACTAAGAAATAAACAAAAATCCTCCACTTAAACACTTTGACATAACTGATTCTGTCAGTTAACCCTCTGTCATGGAATAGTGTCACCTTTAGAAAATGACAGAAAATCAAATGGATGGTGGGGATGTTTATTCTCCCATATTGTTACCAGATGCCAAAAGAACAAGGAAGAAAATAAGTTGTGCTTACCTTCCCCTAAAGCAACAGCTGTTTCTCAACAAAAGATGAGGCTGCTGCTCATGAGTATCTACACCACCTTAGAATTCTTTCTTGTTCCCACTTTGCTCTCTCTCTGTACTCTAACATTTATAAACTTTCCATATGGCAAAGCAGATGAGGGTCCCTTTGGATATATCATGTAAATACCAAATGAAGTATCATAAGCAATACCGTGTTACAGTTGTCTAATTCTTAATGCTTCATATGTTTCCCTTGGTCTCTCAACTGTGGCCTCATATGTGTAATTGCAAAACCATCATCCTTCCTGTGAAACCGGAATAATTAAGCTTCTTTCCTGAATTTCAACCCTCCATTTAAGCTGTGCAAACAAATCATCATATCCATGAAAATATTTAACCTGGAAAACAATTAATGGTTTCTCTATGGGATGATTGAATACAAAATAAACCGACACGAAGGGGGAATCTTATCTAAATTTAAAAAGGAGAGTAGGGAAAACCACCAAGGGTAATTAATTGTCAGTAGACTTGAGAAAATTCATTCAAGTTCTTAATAATTAGAAACCACAATCAAACAAGAAAGTGCAGGTAGGCAAATAAATCATCTAAATGAAGGCTCTTAAGTTTGAAAAATCTGAAAACAATACCTGACAAACTTCTGGCAAAATTGGAAAACACGTATTACCTGAAAATAAGGGGCAAGGGGGTGAAACGCCACAGTAAATGTTCACACTGCATTTACTCAAAACTACATAGGGAAGGTGCTTGGCCCTATATGACAAGCACACCTAGTACATGAGGAGAACTCTATAATTATGCAGAATCAAATGAAATGGAATTGTTTTATCATCACAGCGTGACACCCATTGGCTAATAACACTGATGAGTATTATTTCCTGGCTATTATAGAATTAAAATGCCCTGTGACTCTCTCTAATTTTCTTTTTCTAATATTGTCCCTAATGAGCACTCTTTCTTTTCAATTAGTTTTTCCATCCAAGCAAAGTGGAAAATTGAAATGGTTCAAATGGAAACAGATATTTTGGCTAAATTATCCGAACAAACATCCTAAACTTTTGCTTTGCTATGGTCAGGCAGACTTGGTCTCCATGCTCTAAAGGTTTTCAAACCATTTAAATTATTTTAATCCCTGACAATATAAAACATCAGTTCTGCTTTAGAGATTAGAAAATTGGTGTTTTTTGTTCCTTAATTTAACACATATTTTTTTAAAGGTAGAGACTTTATTAAAAGTGGAGGACAAAAAAATATAAATGTGACTCAGTCCCAGCCCAAAAGGAGCTCAGACAAACATAGATTTTAGTATAAAAACATATAAATAATAGTATATTCTACAACTATAGTAACATTACCATTATATGTAATTATAGTATAAACTATAACAAAAATCAATAGGCACACAGGAGGCTGGTCTGCCTGTGCTATGGTCAGATGAGACAATACATATGCAAGTTCCTTATAAATGTCGCCAGTGCTATGCATATGTTTAGAGAATTGGTGTTCAAACCAGAAATCCACTTATTTACAGTAGACATAACATCCTATGGAAATGAGCTCTAATCTCTGGTCAAATGCCCATAGAAAAATATATTTAAGCTTTTTCCCAGTTCATGGCACAAAGCTCCTAAAGCCCTTGAAATTTCCTGAGTGACAGGAGTGTCTTCTGTTATTCATAATGACCACCTTCAACTACACCTGAGTTTAGGATAGTGAGGTGGGCACTTAGATATCTTCAGGATGGGGCTGGTTACCATGTGATTAGAAGACTGAAACTTTCTGCCTCCCCCAGCTGACCTCTAGAAAGGGAGTAGGGGCTAAGGGTTAACTTCAATTACCAATGACCAGTGATTTTATCAATTGGGCTTACAAAATGAAATTTCCATAAAAACCCTTAAGCAACAGGGTTCAGAGAACTGGATTGATAAACACATCGAGGTGCTTGGAGAATGGCACACCTGGAGAGGACATGGAAGACCTGCACACCACCCCTCCCATACCTTGCCCAATGCATCTTTTCCATTTGGCTGTTGCTAAGTTTTATTCTTTCTACTAAACCAATAATAGTAGCAAGCAAAGTGTTTTTCCTAAATTCTTTAAGTTGTTTTAGCAAATCATCAAACCTTGTGTGTGCGTGTGTGTGGGGGGTGTCATGGGAACCCTCAAACTTGAGGTCAGCAGTGCAGAAATGTGAATAGCCTGAGCACTCCATGTGTGGCTGGAGTCTGAAGTGAGGGCAGTCTTGTGGAACTGAGCCTTTCACCTTGGGGTCTAACACCAACACCAGGAGTTAGCATCCAAACTGAACTGAATTTTTCAACTCTGGGTTGGTGTCAGAGAACTGGAGAACTGCTATGGAAAAGACACCACATATTTGATGCCGGGGGGGGGGATCTCTGTTACATAAACTTTAACAATTCCTCTGCCATTCCAGAGCCAGCTCTGCTTTTAAATATATGAACTATTATTGAAAGCTGAAGGTTCTATGCAACACTGACTAGCCATTCTCCTCTGAGATTTAGTATTTACCATGTTATATTACAATATTTGGTTTATCGGTCCATGTACCCCACAGAAACATGGATTCCTGGAAGGTAGGAATGATGTGTTATTTGTGTTTGTCACATAATGGGCAAGAAATAAATATTGGTTTAATGTAAGGAAATGTAATGCCTTAGCTCTAAGCAGAAGCAAATTATCATTTGCAAAACCTTAACCTCTCCTCCAAAACTGAAATGAAAATTGAGCAAGAGAAGATTTGGAATGGCCACAATAACTCTTGGGAGACCAACAAGACTATTTACAATTTCTGAAAAAGGCATAGAATATTAATTCAACTTACAATATGCTAAAAATACCAAATGCTGACGAGGATGAGGAGCAACTGTAATTCTCATAAATTTCTGGCAGGAGCATAAAAGAGTGTGATTATGTTAAAAAATAGTTAATCACTTTATTATAAAGTTTAACATATAGTTACCATAAGACCTAGCAATCATACTTCTGGTATTTACCCAAGAGAAATGAAAACATATGCATACAGAAATACTTGCATGCAAATATTATAGCAGCTTTATTTATAATAGCCATGGATTAGGGGGGAAAATAAAATTTCTGTCAATTGGTGAATAAATTGTGGTATATTTATACCACTGAATTCTATTCAGTAATTAAACAAAAGAACAAAGTACTATGTAATCAACAACATGGATGAATATCAAAAATATTATACTAAGTGAAAGAAACCAAGCACAGAAGGCTACATATTGTGTGATTCTGTTTATATGCCATTCTGGAAAAAACTAAAAACAGAAAGCAGATAGGTGGTTGCCCAGGGCTGGTTATCAGGGGAGTGAACTGACTGCCAACAGGCATGAGGGAAATTTGGGGGGTGATGGAAATGTACTATATCTTGATTGTGGTGGTGGTGAAGCATTACATATATGGAAAAGGTGAAGGCATTTAGAAATACAAATCAGTAGTTACAAAATAGTCACCAGCATGTAAAGTACAGCATAGGGAATATAATCAGTAATGTTGCAACTGCATAAATTATATAAATGTCTAACCACTATGCTGTATACCTGAAACGATTATAAAATAATATTGAATATCAACTATAACTGAAAAAAAATTTTTTTGATAATAATTTGTGCAGGTAAGCCTCTGCAGAGAAACCTCCAATAGCTCCCTACTGCTGAACATCAAAACCTATTTAACACTTCAAAAGTCAACTCATTATCTCCAAAACTTTGTCACTATCCACCTAAATTAACCCTCTATTCCAAATTAGTGTATTCTCTTCTCTAGAACATTCTGTGTTCAATACCCCACACGACCATTTGGGAAGAATTTTTAGCTGAGAAAAAAAGAGAGCAATTCAGAAACAACTTAGCTGAACTTCCTACTAAGGAATGCGCTCCTGACTCTTTTCACTATTGGGGACTTCTCATTCTTCAGTGTTGACTTTAAGTCCCAGGTACTTGGCTAAGCCTGTCCAGCCTCCACAGTCCTCAATGTGCTCTCTCAATAACTGTGGCCTTGTCTGTATACCTTTGGAATGTAACGTGCATCATGGCCTATCACCTGTATGTGCGTGTGCATGTGTGTGTGTGTGTACCACAATATATGCAAGAATATGGAGATTATTAAACATATATTTATAGTATATACTATGTATGTATTTCTATTTATATATTTATACATGTAATTATTGTATATTAATAGATTGTTTAAATTATTAATACTTTTCATATAATTTCATTACATATTGATAGTTTAGCATTAATAGAATATATAATATAATGTAATATACATATATTCACACATGACAGGTAATCTTTTCTCCCCAACGGGTCATAAACTTCATGTGCTAATACTTTTTTGTATACCAAGTACAAGTTTTCAAAGAAGACAATAACAACAGCATAGGGAACAAAAAGAATGAGGAAACCCAACTTGGACTATTGGCAGCTATGTAAGAGTATTTAAACAAGTTCCCACTCCCACCTGTTTGGCCCATCATGCTACTGATTCTGGGTCTCCCTGAGGCTGTCAGAGGGTCCTGGGGATGTTACCACACCCCTTCCTAAAAGGCAAGACATTAGGAATGAAAGCAGGCTCTGGAAGCAGCATGTAGGTGGCCTCTCTCCCACTGATCAGGAATAGAAAGCACGAGAAGAGTATTTTAAAAGAGTTCAAATTGAAGTAAACTATAACTATCATAGTGTTAATATTATTAAAACATAAGATTTTTTAAAAGACACTGAGACAAAGGAAAAACTAACAAAAGGATTGAACTAAAACTCTCAGAAAAACAACAAGAATTAATCTCACAACCCACTAAACAAACTTAGACTTGAGCACATTTTGAACTACCTCCCAAATTATTGAGTGATTGCAGTTTATTTTTTAATGATAGCAGTCAATATGGGGTAGTACAACGCTCATGCACTGCTGGGAGCAGTGGATCTTGGTAAAACCATTCCGTGAATAACCTTGATAATAAATTTCAAGACTGAAAATCTGTACAACTTGGACTCAGACTTCTTCCTTTTAGAAATCTAGTCTAAATGAACTCAGGCCAAGACATATAAAAGGTGTCTCAACATTTTTTAATAGCAAAATTTGAAAACAATGAAAACATTGAAAAATGGGAGAATTACATCAATTATAGCCCATCCAGTGATTAAATATTATGTGGCAATTTAAAGTGCTGTTTGTGATGAATAAATATTTAATGACATGGAAATTTCACATAATACTATATTAAGGTTAAAAAGAAAATACAGGTTGTATGTATATTATGATTCTAATTCTGTTTTAAAATATGAAAAATAAAACATTCTACAGGAAATAGACCAAAATGTTAAAGATAATAATAGTTTTTCCTTTGTGTTTTATATTGTCCAACTCCTTTACCATTGAACAGGTATTAATTTCATAATCTAAAATAAAGATGAAGATCTTCTTTAAAATTACAGTTCTGAAGGAATGTTGGATCTGTGAAAAAATAGTTTATAACAAAAGCTGCAAAAGAGCTGGCAATTAAAGAATTTTAAAGTAATTTTATGCAAATTACTTATAAGTAGTGTCAAGGGCAGCACCTCCGGGAAAGGGAACATTTTCTCTCTGATTTAGGAAGTTCGATGAAAGCCCCCTTCTGACTGGAAGAGTAATCATGGAGGTTCACAAAGCCCACAGAAATTTGATCTCTCGGTTCTTTCTTATCCTGCCTTTTTCAAAACAAAAATATAGAGCTTATTTCTGTTATTTTGTTGCTAACAAAAGCCAGAAAGACTGGCAGAGCTACTCAGGGAGAGTTTTTACTAAAAATTTTTAGCAGAAATATGAAAGAATTTTAATGTAAATTTTAATAATTTGGTTTAAAATTATAAGAGAATAATTCCAGTGGAGTCTGTGTACAAGATTCATGTCGTAGTAAGACTCAAATATGGTAAGAATTTACCTAAGAAGAAAAGGATGACTATACCTCTGTGTTTTTTAATTTAAATTTTGTTCTTTATACATTTTTGTTATATGATGTAATTGCTGCCACCAACTAGTGTGTGACCTTGGCAAGCCAGTTCATTTCCCTGTGTTTTGGTTTCCTCCACAGCAGGAGAGAACAGATAAGACAGTGACCCCCGGAGCCCAACTATCTGAGTTTGCATTCTTCTTCTTCCACCTTTTACATCTTTGACCATGGAAGATAAATGACCCTCTCCAGGCCTAAGTTTCTATCTGTAAAATGGGCATAACTACCTCATTAAGTTATAAGAAATAAATGAGTTTTTACACACATACACAGACACACACACACACACACACACACACACACACACACACTAACAGAATCTTTAGTGCTGCATACGTGTTAACTATATTATTTTCACCTTAAAAGTAAGATCTGCAAGTTCCCTTTCAGTGATAAAATTTCCAAATCTGAAGAATTTTAATTGCCAATTGAGATTATCATGTTCATATACTTTGATAAGGAATTACATTTTCAGTTTTAAGTTAAATACAGAAAGGATATCTGTGTTTCTATTGCTAAAGAGGTTTAAACTTAGACCTTAAAAGCATATGCTTTAGTATATGAACCAAACAAGAATGAAAGTACCACTGCTTACCTGTGGCAACATAGCCAAACTACACACAAAGGAAATTAAAGAAAACAATTGGCCTCAATGATCGGCCTCAGAAACTTGAAGTTCTGAAAATACCATCATTCTGAAAGTGGTCTATTGAACATGTAAGATATCACCTATACTTTTGGTCACCATCGCTCTTGTGACATATTAAAATATCTTCAACATGGTTAATTCTTAATCGGATATTTAGTTTGATTAAGTATTATTGATGAAATAGAAACATACTCCAGTTAACTTCTTTCAAACATTATTTTTCTTCCCCCAAGCTATAACTGTTGCTGTAAGACGTGCTGATTGGAATCATGTTCTCTTGCTGAATAGAACTGCCAAAACTTTACTTGATGCTTAAATGAGAAGAAAATTGGGTATTTTAAAAGAACTGTAAACAATCAAATATTTTCTTTGGGAAAAAAAAAAATTTTACCCAAAACATTCTTTGAGCCCTAAATTCAAAGCCAGCCAGTGTGTTTGGTATCTTGGCCTCCCTTATCCTAACTAACCTAACCTTCCCCCATCCCCCCATGCTAACCTCCCCCCACACACACACACACACACTTTTGATGACTTGGCAATAAAAGGAGGCAGAAAATAAAAATGAAGGTTTGAAATGTGTCATCTCAACACTTACAATACGTGTTACTCCAAAGAAAGCGAGGTGGTGGAGACAGACCTGGAGCTGCTACCTTTCAAACTTGAGGTTTCATCTTAGATTCTTCCCACGGCCAAAGGGAACACAAGGAAACAATCAAAGTCTCCATGAGCACAGTGAGCTTCTTGCTGCATTAATCTGTCTCAGAACCCTTTATTCTTTGTGCTTAGAAACATTTAGTAAAGAACAGAATGAAAGAAAACGATCCCAGGGTTTGATGGTCCATTTTGTCATTTGGCTCTTCTTTGTGCAATCAGTTCAAAAATGGGGTGGGAGGCCCTACTTGCTTCTTTTGCAAAATATCAGTTGGAAAAGGCAGGAAAAGAGAGTTCTCTCCAGGCTCTCTGAAGGGCCTGCGATGACTTGTGGTAAATTGCTCTATGGAAAAAGTACACGTTGTGGTTTGGAATCTCCAAGAACAAAGTCACAGAAAGGTTTTTCTCAAGGGAGATCACAGGGAGAGCATGAGTAGATTACAGAGTACAAAAGATATCACAGCCTGAAAAATATGTTTGAGCATCACTTGTTGAGTTGTTGAAAGTCTAAGTCTAGTTCTGATTCTTAAAAATGTAATATATAAGCTGTAATGTGAAATTGGTATGCCTCTATCAATGGTTAAATTAACTGCTCCTTAATGGAGCATAGCACTCTAACAATTAAACTATAAAAGTTCCCCTTATAGCAAGGGGTCTGTATTTCCAGTACAAAACTGTCTTTGTCTCTGAGAAATGGCTATTTTACAAACTCCCATAACAGAAATTTCTAAGGCCACATGCTCATATAGCCACTAGTACAGCTTATATCAATTCAGATCAATTAGAAAAGGGGGTTCTAGCCAAAGTGAAACTGTATAAAGAGTGAAGGGACTGGCAGTAGAAAAAAAAAAAAAGAGAGAGAGTTCTCTCAAACTCTTGGACCAAGAAAAATTCCTCTCTATTGTGTAAAGACAATGAAATAATGGAACATTCAAAAAGACCCCCTGACAACCATCCTTAAAGTTGGCTACCAGATAGCCAGATCCTGCAGGCAGAGTGTGATCTGAAAGAAATTATAGTGAGCTAGCATTTCATCCATAAATGAAGAGAGATTGTAATACATAAGACAATGATATTGATTAGGGCTCCAGAAGAAATTCCTTATTAAAAATATAATAAATAAAAGTACAAATATAAAAGCGAATATATGGGCTCAAGAGAGAAGTCCTGAGGAGCAAAGATGTGTTTAAATAATACAGAGAGAAGAAAAATTAGCCAACAGAGAAGTAACAGGGGAATAAGGCAAGTAACACAGCACTGTGATGATATAATAAAACTGAAATGAGAGGAGGTTGTGAAGGCTGTCCAAATACAATGGGTACTAATAAAGGCAGGAACATTATAGAGTCAAGCCCAAGGAGACAATTTAGAAAACTACTTCACCTTTTGAGTCCATAGTTATTTTGGTGGCTAAAAAAGTCCCATTGAAACACCCAGGGAGCCATGAAGCTGCTCATTCTAAATTCTACTTTTATGAGAAAAGGGAAATGAAAAGAAATTAATCCAGAAGTTATTTAAGGGAACATATTATAGCAGATGCAGCCAAATATCTACATCTGAAGTACAGGAGAATAAATGATAATGGGGGACCTGAAACATCAAGGAAAGCATGGATTATCCTGTTTACGAAGGTGGAAAAGTGTGGAATATAGTTTTTTAAATGTCAATCAAAAATAATGGGGAAAAAGCATGAGTACTGAGAGTTAAGATGCAATTAGAAAAATAGCTCAGCCCACACATGTTACAGGCACCCTAACTCTATAACTGAGAACTTTTGTATTCTAGTAAAGTGCTTTTCATTTATAGAAGTCAAGGTGCTTTTTATATTTAATACTGTATGTGTCTGAGTATAATTACCTTACATATATCATACCCTATGCAGTATTCCTATAAAATAGGAAAAAGGAATTAACACAAAGACTTGAAGCAACTTAACCAAGGGCTCCCAATTGGCAATTGGTAGGGGGTTAGGGATGGTGACTATTAGGAAGGAAAGTAACGTGTATTCTGACACAAAAGATTTCAATGGTAGGTAATATTAAGGAAAAGTCATCCAGAAGCCATATTGATTATCCTAAATGGGAAAAAGATGAAAAATGCCCGTAGAAGAGGAACCACGCCCATAATGAAGTCTTATTTCCCAGGCAGCGCTCTGAAGCTTTGTAAACCCATCATCGGCAGATTTCTGCTTTTCCGTTCTTTACTTGGGGTTCTCTTGAAGACACTTCCACTTCCCTATTCTGCATGGCCTCCAGGGAAGCAGCAGGGTAGAAAGGGAAAAAAAAAATGTAGCGACTTCCCCTCCCTTTCTCTTTCCCCTCTCTCTCCTCCCTCCCTTATCCTCCCTCCCCTTCCCTTCCTTTCTCTCTCTCATTCTTTGTCCTTCTCTCTTTCTCCCTTGTTAGCTCAGCATTCACACTCCTGACCACCCATTACCAATTACAGCTCTGGCATAGCCTCGCTGATTTGAATCAAGCCCACTAAATTATGTACTACGCTCTGTGTAACAATAAATTATGTAACAACATGCTTATATTCATACAAATCATACGCCAAGATAAATATTATCACGAATGGCTTCCCAAATCTATATATCACATCATAAATTACATCTGCATTTTCCTTGTTATAAGTTGTTTCCAATGTTATGTCCATCACTTCAATAAGTATTGGTGTTAGTATTAGACCTCATGTTAGTATTTCCATTAGAATTTTCTTACAGTGACCAAAGCCAGGGTTTCAAAGTCAGATATACCTGTGTCTGTATCCAGGTATGCTGTTTGTTTGTTTGTTTGTTTGTTAGTTTTTGTTTTGCTGCATGGACTTGAGCAAGTTGTTTAGTTTCTTATTTATTCATCAGTTTTCTCATCATCTGATTTTTGCTAATACAGTTGTAATAAGAATTAAATGAGATAATCAAAGGACAACATGTGCCTGTCACCTAGTATATATGAATTTCATAATGGTTAGCTTCTTGCCCATTTTCTTGGGGTGGGGGGACTCTCCTAAATGCAATAAAAGAGACACCCTGATATATCTGTGGGGTTTTCAGCACTATTCCTTCAGTGAAAGATAGACTGCTTTCAGGATGCTTTTTAAGGTAAGATGGAAGCATGACTTGAAAGAAAGTTGTGCAAAAATCCCCACAGTGGAAAAAAAGACCAGGGAAGCAGCTGCTAATTAGCAAACAGGTAGTGCAATGATGTATTTTCAGTGTCAAAAACAAAGTAGCAAAGTCAGGACTATTTTTGCTGTGGAGATAGTCAGCCTTCAGGAAGGGCCATATTTCCCAGTAATTTAATCTGAAAGACATAAATCATGACTGAAAAGCTTCCTGCATCAGTAATGGAGAGAAATACCTACATTCTAGCAAGTTTCCCATGATAAAAGACAGGTTTCCATACATATGCGATCATGAAAAACAATTATCAATCAAAGATAACCCTCTTGATACCTGTTTGAAGTGAGATTGGAGGTCTGCAAAGGTCAAAAAAAAGAGAGAGAAGTGGATTGTCTCTGCAATTTTAAGGAGCTTGTCACTAGAAATTCTGTTTTACAAAGTTTCAGCTGCATGTGATTTTGAAACATTAATGATTTAATGCCTGCCAGACAAAGGAAGACAAAGGATGTCAAAAATCAAAGGCAGATATAACTGTATCATCAGTGTAAAAATGGAGGCTGACATCATAATGATGGAAAATCAGTCCAAAGCAAAAGTATGTTACATAAAATCATGGCCAAATGCAGAATCCCATGGTGCTTTGGAAGAATACAACTGGCAGTTGATGAAAACAGGGGGATATAGATACCATTGGATAGCCAGAGAATTTGGAGTTCACAGATCACAAAGTCAGGAACCCCAGAATGGCTCTTTGCTATGCAAATAATGTGCAATATTCATCCAAGTTCACCCTTTAAATCAGGATGATCTGTCATTTCTCTGTGTTGCAGTCTGTACGGCTGTAGAAGTTTAATCATATTACCCAACCAATAACCATCTGGGGCTATTTGAGCATAAAGTAAATCCTGTCCCTGACTCAACGTTCCTACAACATCATTCAACATCAGTGAAGTCTTGAGAAACCATGAAGTTGCTACATACATTCAGTGACTAGTCACTGAAAATCTGGTATGCCTAGGAAATTGAGTTAAGTTTTATTGAGAAATAAAAAGCTTAAATTGTAAGCAACTACTAGGTTGTAAGAGCCTTACTAAATACTTTCGTAAGATCCCAGATCAGATTTTATTAAATCTCTATAATCACTAGAATCTATCTCTTGGTAGAAGCTCTGTTAAGATTAAATGGGGATGAAGAAAAGTCAGGAGGGAAGGAAAACTAAGAAAGAAAGGAATGGCAAGTGGAGAAAAGGGAAGACATAAATGGCATTCCAAGCCTCACCTCTAAAATCTGGATGTGAATATCAAGGTATACACATGTCAATCAAAGCAGGCAAGCTGAATTAGTCAGGGCAATGTCACAAGCTGCTGTAACAAAGAACCGCAAAATCTCAATGACTTAACACAATAAAAATTCATGTCTTTTTAAATTCAAAGTCATGGTCTCATTGTCTCTCTTGCAAGTAGTGACACAGAGATCTGAACTGCTTACATGTTATAACTATGCCATCTGGAGCACATGAACTCCTTAGGTTGCCACAGAAGGAAAAGAGGGTGGTATTTCATGGTCAAACCCGGAAGTGGCATATATCAATTCCACTTACATACCACTGGCCAGGACACAGTCATGAGCTCCCAACATAACCATCCTGGAGGATGAGGAACGTAGTCTTTGTGTGTTTCCAAGAAGAAGAAACATTTTAGAAAGCTTCTAGTGATTCCCAACCATACATGTTACAAAGCAGCATACGATCCCAATGAGTGGGCAGAGAAAGCTGCACGAAAAATATGGGATTGAGCAGGAGAAAGAAAGGCAATTCAGGCAAAGGGAACCATATAATCAAAAGCTTACATGTGTGCAGAGGGTGCTTAAGGACAAAGGATTAGGCTGGTCTGGCTGAAGCAGAGCTTAGAGGAACTGAAAATAATGAAGAAAAAGCCACATAAGTAAATAAGAAAGATGGGAGACACCAACTAAGGAGTTTTAACTTTTCCCTTTAGAATATACAGTAAAACCTTCGATTGCGAGTAACTTGGTTTGCGAGTGTTCCGCAAGACGAGCAAACATTTCTAATACATTTTAAGTTGGTAAATGAGCAATGCCTTGCAATACGAGTAGTTTGTTTCTGGAACGAATCATACTCGCAAACCAAGGTATTACTGTAAATATTTTTCTTCATACTTTCTGGCCTTGAACAGAGGAGACTATGAAGGGTATACAAGGAACCAGCAGGCCACTTGCACAAGAACTAGTATTAAAAGCAAGACAACAGGCCCAAAATGGAGTTACTTGTGCTAACTCCACATCATCAAACCAAGACTTAACTTAATTACAGTTTCAGCTCTCCCAGAAATGGAATCTTAAACCAGTCAACCAGAAATCACCTGATCAGCACTAGTGAGGGCCCTCTGAACAATAGACCCCTGCTGCGCCTTAAAAGAAAGCAACTTGGCGGCAACAGCTTTTTTGCCTGGTATAACTTCCTTGTTCCTGCTGCCTTCTGCTTATAAAAAAGTCTTTCACTTTGTATGGCCCCTCAGAACTCCTTTTTATCTGCTAGGTTGCATGCTGCACAATTCAAATTGATTTTTGCTAAAATAAACTCTTAAAATTTTGAATATGCCTCAGTTTAGCTTTTAACACAGGCCACTGATTCTGGTTTCAATACTTTATTGTCTGTGCAAATTTGGACAAGTCCATTAAATCCCTTGTGTCTGAGTTTACTCATCTGTAAAATAAGGAAAATACTGCTTATTGCCTAAGAAAGCTGTGTGGATCAATTTTTTAAATATGTGAGAGAACACTGCAGCAACACTAAATCATGTGCAGCTATGGTGCAGCAATAATCAATCAAAAATAAGGTATCAAGAGTAATGTTATGCAAATAGAAACCACAAGTAGATGGGGGAGGGGATGCATTTAAAGGGGAAGTCAAGAAGTTTAATTTTGAGCAAATCAATCTGACCTGAAGGCAAGAAACCATATGTCCTGTAGAGAGCAAGAGACAGTTCAAGAAGTGACTGTCACTTAAATTCAGTTTAAGATCAAGTCACAAGAAAAGAGTTAAAATATAAGTGAAGTAAACATCGCAATTCCTTTTAAAATTTTGAATTACTCTAATCTAGATTTAAATTACAGATAAATTTTTAGTAGATGGATTTATTAATCCCCTTCTCTTCTAAATACACACAAGAATTAAAAAACCTAAGTGAATATCAGCGTTTGAGAAAAAAAAAAAAAAAAACAGTTGAAAGGAACAGCAATGGTTCATATCCAAACCAAACTGGTCTTCTGGCCTTTCCTCCAGCAAAACATTTCTGTTTACATAATTAGCCCCAAGGTGCATAGCTCAGTTTACGCTCCAATTCTTGGCGCTTTGTACAACCCCAGGAGACTCTTTCAGATTCTCCCTTTTCCATCACCTCCAGATGCCACCCACCTTCCTTGGATGTTTTCCCGTATGGGTGGGTCCACGCCTGCAGTTTCTCCACTTTCTCTGGATGTCTAGTTTATTCCCTTTATTCCTAACATACTCCAGGGCTAGGGTAGAGCCAAGTTGTGGGCATGGAGGGAATCTCATTATGCACAATGGGGTGTCCAGGACAATGCAGTGTCCCCAGGGCAAGACAGAAAAACCTCTGTCATGGAGTCATTGGTTCCTGGAAATTCCAGTTAATGACAGAGCTGGGTGGTCGGGTCTCAACTTCAGGGTTGAAAATAAAACCGAATGAAACAGAAAGGGAAAAAAAGTAGGCAAGGTAAATGAAATGAAAAGAAAAAAAAAAAAAGGGGAAATTTCACACAATTTTGTAAACACTTGTTAAGCATCCAAATTCCACAACACTCACCAAAACAAAACTTTTTAACAGCTATTAGTGCCTTAGGCTTATTTCTTAATTCAAAACTGTAATAAAGTCAAGTTAGTGAAAGCCTGCAACACAAAAGCGAACTACAATGCAAATTGATCTCTCACACTGTAGCTCATTTATCTCCTGAGACATTTGCAAAACTTCTCCTTTAACTGACTCCATACATTGTCTCTGTGAGTGTTTAATATCAAACTGTGAAATGGCTTTGCAGGTATGAAGATCAACTATTACTCTCAGAAGAGCAAAAGCAACTTAGCAGATCTATATAAAGCACTCAACACATGGCTTGGCACAACATAGGAACTTCCCATCTCTCTATTATAAGCACAATATGGAAAAGAACAGCTCACCCTAGGCAAACATATATTCAAATGAGAGGCTCAGTCAGCCTTCCTTTCAGCTTCCTCTGTGTGAAGTATCAGGTAGACACATATGCCCTGGCGTACACCCAAAATGGAGCCATCCTATGCTGAATCATGGAGGATACTAAGCAGGTCCAGCCAAGAGCTAGAACTAGGGCAGGGAGTACTATTCATGGTGGTCTGGACTCAACAAAACCAGAGTGGCTGCCTCCAAGTCATGTCTGGTTAGGTAAGGCTACATCAAAGCCAGGGGAATAAATCAAACACCAGCACCAAACCCCAAATCAGGGATGTTACTGCAAATGGCAGGTGAATCCAAGGCTGAGCACCAGGAGGATGTGGAGCATAACCAGGGCAGGATGGATAAGCAAAGAGAGAGCCCTGAGCAGTGGCTGAGAACGTTGCTCTTACTGCCTCTGCCTGACTTCATTTTTCAGATGGCACAAAGGTATAGGAGGCTTATTGAGAAGACTTATTGAGAACATTTGCCTGCAGCTCCATGGCCACCCCGTCCTCACTCCCCTGTCACTTTAACTACTAGAATCCCTCTAAACATCCTATAGGTTCCATTTCTCTGGAGAACCCTGAGCAATACACCGACCAAATTATTCATCTCATAGGTAATGCTATATGAAAAGATAACCAAAACACCACACACACACACACACACACACACACACACACACACACACACACACCCCAATTATGTGATAAAACTATATAAGGAAATAACTCAATTTTTTATAAACCATAATATTTACTATTTTTATTCATATGTATTAATTGCCTACTAGATAGGGTGTTGAAGACACAATAGTGAATAATCCAGACCCGACCCTGCCCTGTCATTGCTAATTTTCTAATGATAGAAACAAAGCAAATAATAATAATAATAATAATAATAATAAGCATTGACTAGGCAAATCCTAAATAAAAATTGGCCCAAAAATGCTATGTAGGAAACAAAAAGAGGATTGACCGAAAACGGTAGGGCCTCTCAGGGCTAAAAAGTGAAGAATTCTTCACTGAAATTCCAGAAGGGGGCAAAGTGGAAGCTAAGGAAACAGTAGGGACAAAACAACCAGAATAGAAGAGAGTTTGGACTCTTCACAGACCTGGAAGTCCAGTTAGTGTCAGAAGGACAGTGAAACTGTGGGATCTGTTGCTATCCTTGGGTTGACAGTGTCAGAACTGAGTGGAATTGTAGGACACCAAACTGGTGTCTGAGCATTGCTTGGATGAATACGGGAAAAAACCCACACATCAGAATTGGTGACAAGAATTGTAAAGGGTTTGTTAAATAAATAAATAAATAAATAAATAAATAAATAAATAAATAAATAAATAGGCAAGTAAATGGCTGAAAAGAGTCAGTTTTGTGTGTGTGTGTGTGTGTGTGTACATCCTAGTTTATATTCTAGTTACTAATTGGTCTAGGCTGTTCCAAAAATCACTGTAGCCACATATTTGCCAGCAATATTCTTGTAAGCTGTAATATTTTTTGTATGGTTTAGCTCTTCTTTATCATTGACTAGCTGCTTTCTCTCTCTAAAAGGATTGTGCTAGTATAACTGGTACTCGGCACACAAAGAATAGGCCTCCAAATGGCCACACGCAGCCAAATGGCTGACTTTGAAAACTAGTTGATTCATATACAAAAACCTTTGGCTTCAGTTATTTGGGGAATCTCTTCATTTGTGTGTTTTGTGGGGCTGGGGAGAAGGTAGAAATACTGAACTATTTTAATAATATCTTCTATAGACACCAAGCCAAAAAACCCTAAAATGAATAAGTGAAAGAAAAAAATAAATGAACAAACCAATGAGATTTCTAAAATAAATGGTTCCTAGATCATATTTTAAAATGTCTCAAAATCCCTTTTAAGAGTTCCATTTATGGAGAAAAACAGCCCCTTGTATCAAGTTCTATATCAGAGATATAGAGCATATAACCTGGGGTTTGTGAGGAGACGTTTAAGACTAGCAGCATCTAATATTCACCTAGTTGTTTGCATGTCTGCAATGTAATTACTCCTTATAGCTCCTTCAAATTCCCATGCATCTTGCCTTGGGTGAGTATGGCTTTATATGAAAATCAAGGAAGAGATGGAATTTTATATCTGTGTTGATGCCATGGGAACAGGGTTAATACATATAAGAAAGAGATACAAATCATAAATAAGCCTCTACAGGAAGGGGCATGCTTGTTAGGTCTCTAATCTGACTCATAGAACAGGGAAATCCCAGTTGATATCTGGATTACATATAGAGAATTCATTTGGCAACTATCACCAGAGCCACCGCCACCAGCAGCCAGCCCAGAGACTAGATGACTACAATATTTCCTTCCTAGGGGGGGCATTAAAAGTTCCCTGGAAGAGATAAGCTCTGATGCTCTATGATTCCAGTTTCCACTTAGTGTTCATGCTCAGAACTAATCACTTTGTTGACTGATCAGAAATCCCTTTATGATAATTGCTAGAAATAGTCCCTAACCCAAACAGCATAAGTCATCTTCCCAAAGACACACAGCCTGGTATTTTCCAAACTGAGACTAGAAAACAATTGTCCTGATTCCCAGCCAGTGCATGTTCCACCATCACATGCTGGTTTTAAACAAAGGAACCAAAAGAGTAGGTTATGATTTGAAGACAAGGAGTACTTAGGGAAGCAAGGTCACCTTGCTAGGTCAGATAAGAGCTTTGCGGCTAACCGGAATGGGGGTCTTCGTGCAGAAAACACTGAGAAACTGCCATTACCCCTTGATGAAGCAAGAAAGATTTGGCAGCAGCAACTTCTTAAGAACCAACTGGAGAGAGGCCAAACTGGAGGTGAGTAGGTCAGTGAGAAGAAAGCTAGAAATAAAGCAAGCTGTGAGTGAGGACAAAAAGAAATAGGAAGACCCTGACTACTCAGGGACAGAAAGAAACCACAAGATTTGGCAAGTGCTTGTTTGCTTGAACCTAACTCAAGAAAGCAAACATTGCTTGCGAAGGTGCATAGTTCTCACACAAACTCAAGAAAATGTGGCTAATAGCACAGCTGAGCACTGAGTGCCGAGTTCAATGTTACCTAGGATTTGACCGCTATAACTCGGGGTTCTTCTCAGCCTTTGGAATATGGTGTATTCCCTCCAAGGTCCTATCATTAGAGTTTAATGAGGCCTTTCTCAAAACCAACTTATTTTCAAGCCTGAGACTACTTGTCACAAAGCATCAAGAGATGATAATCTATTAAACTAACTTGCACTTTTTGAGGCATAAGAGAAAAATATCTAAAGACCTTTTCTTTTCACTATATTCCTTTAAGACTCATCTTTTCAATTTGTGGAATCAAGAGTGATCTACAAAACTAGTTTTTAAATCTATATTGGAAATAAAAAGATCTAATAAGAGACCAGAGACTAGATGACTCCTCTGGAATATTTAGGACTTTAAGAGAGATGTCCCAGGTTTTCAGATCCCACTATATTTGTTTCTATAGGAATGAGGCTAAGCTCATACTTCATTTACAAAAGAAGGGCTATAATGAAGTCAGTTTAAACTGTCTCCAGGTTAGGATCTTTCTTAGTCAGCTCATGTTGTTATAACAAAATAACATGGACTGTGTGACTTAAACAACTAACTTTTATTTATCACAGTTCTGGAGACTGAGAAGCCTAAGATCAAGGTGCTGGTGTATTTGTTTCATGGTGAGGTACCTCTTCCTGGTTTGAAGACAGCTGCCATCTCCCTGTATGCTCACCTAATCTCCTCCTTGTACACTTGTGCAGAAAGAGAAAGCTCTCATGTCCCTTTGTCTTTTTTTAAAAAAAGATTTTATTGGGGAATCGAGGAAGGGGAACAGACAAGTTACTGTCCTTTTGTTCTTTAGTCTAGTTGTGGAGGACATCGCTTCCCTGGCCCATGTTGGTATTGTGAACATTGTGCTCTTCCAGCTGAAGTAGCTCGGTGGCCGGCCATTGGATGGCCGGTCGCTCACGGTGGCTCACGGCAGCTCACGGCAGCTGCCAGGAGCTCACACTGGCTGCCGGCCACTCATGGTAGCTTATGGCAGCCCACTGCAGCCCCACTGCAGCCTATGCCATTGCCAGCGACTCACGGCAGCCCAGCTACAGGTCGAGCTGTTGTTTACCATCTTAGCTGTAGAGGGCGCAGTGTCACTGGCCCATGTGGGATCTGAACCGGGGCCCTGCTGCTCAGAGCTCAAGCTCTCAAGCCAACTCTTAACCAATGAAGCACTTGGCCGGCCCCTTTCCTCTTCTTATAAGGGCACTAAGGCCCTTATGAGAGACCATCCTCATGATTTCATCTAAATTCAATTACCTCCCAAAGGTCCCATATCCAAATTTATCACACTGGGGGTTAGGGCTTCACCATATAAATTTTGGAAGGGACGCAAACATTCAGTCCATAACAGGATCCAATCTAAAGGTACTAATAAATGGTAAGTGCTTCTGACACACAAAATCTTTATATATTCCTCATCAATCATGCTATGTCTTTTCTCTGCATATTTTGACTTAGTGTCCTGATTTTTTGGGTCCTCTAATAATTTGGAAACCCTGCTCTAAAGAAGAGCAGAAATTTCATATCAAGTGTTTTTGGTTTGTAATCCAGGTTTGCACACATAGCATACTTCTGGACATTATATATTCATTTAACATATGTAAACTAGAAAAAGTCACAAATGAATTCACATGTTTTGACTTTTTTTTTCTTATCTTTTTAAAGATTAAATCACAGAATTGTATTCTCTTCTATTCCCTCTCAGGAAAGCAATCTGCCAATGCTTGTCTAAAGTATACTAAAACTATGAAGAAAGAAATATTAAAAACAGTTACAGGAAAATGGTGCTTTGAACCTAGTAGAAAGTGTACATCACCTCTCACAAGAAATCTCAAAAATGGTATTAAAAATTCCTGTCATTTCATGTTTTGGAAAGCAGAACAGCATGTAGTTAGTTATCGAGTATATTTCGTAGGGGGCATACATTATACAAAGGTTTCTTTTGTTAACAGTATGGATTTTCAGTGTTCAAAAGGTTTTCTTCCAACAGCATTGCCACAGTTTGTCCAAACTCCTTATAGGAAGCGACGGGGTCTCTACTTCAGCCTCTCATGAACAGATCCAGCAGGCCAAGGTCATGTTACCTGTCCCCTAAGAATTAGCGCCCTGCAGATCCTCTTCTATCTATTCTTTCCTCAGCCTCCTGTTCTTCCAGCATGGCAAATGCATCCCAAAAGGAAACCAGATTCTGGGGTTGTGGGGGACTCATGAGCTGCATAAGCCAAGCTGTAGGAGTTGGAAAGAGAAAGCGTTGCACAGCCCAACCCATCCCTGCTGATGTCTTTAATGTCAAGATACATGTACACTGTGCAGCATGCAGGACCATCCAGGCTGAAAGAGGGGGTTGCACAGACAGGGAGTGCTGCCAAATGGTTGAGACCACTCTCTTCTGTGGACAGACAGCTGGTTTGCTCATTGTCCTGCTTTGCCTGTTGCTGGCAACATGCTGTCCATGGAATGCGTGCCCTGAAGGGTTCTGAGATCTCTACTGAGATACAGGATCTGGAATAAGCCTGTGAAGTTTTTTACCCAATTCCCACCCCCCTCCACCCCCAACTCAAAATCAACTGTGCAGATTTGTCAGTCTGGTTCAAAGATTAGAAAATGCCATACTCTTGTATCACAAATTTTTGTTTCAAAAAAAATTTAGTATTTGCCAGTGCTATCTCAACCAGTTGAGAAAAAAGCTTGGACTTCTGGTCACTAGCCACTGGGAGTCTGAAAATTTCTTCTTTTGGATGAAAATGAAATGTTAAGTTCCTGGCACCATGGTTTTGTAAAGATGCCAGTATGAGATGTGGATCTTCAGATTGACCGAACATTGGATAGCCATGGGATCGTAGGACAAGGTCATCACATTGTCTCAGCTTTTTCCCTCTTCAAAGGATGAGGGAAAATATCATGTCCCCATCCCATTTTACAGACCACCAAAAGCTAATAAATATAGTGCTTCAATTTGCAAGAAACAGTCAAGGTAGGAGAGTGGTTAAAAGAACCACTTCCCCCAACACAACCATAAGCCTATCATGTCAGGTGCTGCTGACAAACTAAGGTCATAGATTGAGGCAAATGTGAAGCAAGATCAGGTAGTCTGCCTGGAATACAATCCTAAACAAGTGTGTTAGCCCTTAGGGTGGCCCACAAATATTCCATTTCTCTTTCTAGCCAGGTAAAAAGGTACCATTCCCCATTTTCAAGGTTTGTAGCTGGGGTATTTTTTATCAGGTATGGTAAGGTGACAGATACAAAGACAGCTGCCTTTCAAAGAAGAGTTGATTACCTACAGTTTCCAAGAAAATGGGGCATGCCACAATATACAGGGCTACATGGTCAGTCAGGAGGTAGAAGCATGGGAGAAAGCTTTTATGATTATAGTAGTGGGAAGTCCTTAGGTGGGTACATTCCCTGTTGAGTAGAAAGTGAAACACAGATGTTGGAGTTTGTGATCAGAGGGCTTGTAATTTGATTTTTATGCCCCCTCAAAAGCCAGACCATGGGGGAGACATAAACAACATTAGCTATTAGTTTAGCCCTGTGATTAATGGATGTCAAATCATTGATTACAAAATCTATAAAAGTTGATTAGAACACTCACCCCTGTGAAGCCAGGTTGTCTGGGCAACAGGTTAGGCATGAATCATGAGTAGAAGTGACAGTCCTTCCAGGCAAAGAGCCAGAGAAGGAATCACCACATTCCCTTCTCCTGCCACAGTGCTCACGACAGCATGTATTGAGATGGTGCCTACATCAGCCTGCACTCCTGAGTGACTACGTGGAACAGAATGTCAGATATGCAACATGAGTGAGCAATAGCTTTCAGGTTAAGGCATGAAGATATGAGGGTTGTTTATTCCCTAGCAAACACTACCTATCCTGACTAGGATGACCTTAACAGGCGGTTGGATGTGCAAATGCTGTGAAAGTAAAACTTCCAGTCTCTCTCCCCATACCACACCCCTTGCCCTTCTCACGTTGCTGCAGAATATTGCTGAAACACTCAGGATCAGCCCCCTCCACAAACATAAGCAGACAGTTTCATATGAGTTTGTTATCTCTCCCTTTTTATGGTCCCTGCTGGTTAGAGCACAGGCAGGAAAATATAAGCTGATGTAATGGGAGAGACTGACAATGTAGAACAAGCTACCTAAACCACTCTGGCAGGAAAGACTAGTCTAGAGTCCCTGAGGAGAACGGTTAGGTTTTCAACTTGGCTCCCCCTGGGTCTTCACCTATTTCTGAAATATGTGGTCAAATCTCCATTCACTCTTCTTGAAACCCACTCCTTTTCCAAAGCAGAGAATTTCACTTCTGATCGTATCTCCCTCTGCTGGTGTATCGGGCTGCCAGAAAAGTCATGACGTATTTTTCTGATTTTCGTTGCAAAAATGCATCATGACTTTTCCGACAACCCAATATAATTCACCAATTGGAGAAATTCAGGATAGCCATGGGAGTGGAGATTCACCTTAATCCTTGGCCAAGGGCCCTTATTCTTCTCAATTTACATGTAAGAGAAGGGAAAGTAGTAACCTATTATTCCACCTGTACGTGCATTAGGCTTTCATACAATTAGCACTTCGATATGTATTGTACTTGAACACTCCTAAGCCACCTTTGAGATGTCAGCTTCAGTATCTCAAACATTATCACCACCACTGGTGAAACCGCCTGCCGTCCCTACCCACCAAGATAAAAACCCTGGCCACCATGGCAGGAGGCTCTGTTTATAAAAGAAGTTTTTAAAATATAATCTTAATACATTTTAAATCATATGAATTACATAGTTTAATTTCCCTCTCCAAAGAAAATGGTCCTCCCAGTCCCCAGTTGTTGCAGATGCATTCCAGAGTTTCCTTGTCTCCCAGCAGGAGGATATTGTGGGGGGCTCAGTGAACAGGCACTCAGTGGGTATGTTCTGCAAAGATCATCTGTGCATGTCAGGGTCTCACGTACAGGGGCTTTTATGATGAATCAGTTATTTATTGCCAAAATAATGCTGTGTAACAAACAATCACAGAACTTCAGTGGCATATAATGATCTTTCCTTGTTGATGTGGGTGAGTGCTTAGCTAAGAGGCTCTCCTCACCTTGGTTGGCTTAGGGGTCTGCAGGCTGTGGTTGATCTAGGATGGCCTCAGTTGGGGCAACTGCAATGACTTAGCTCTCTTCCATGTGTCTCTCATCAGCAAACACACTAGCCTCGGGATCTTCTCATAGCAAAGCAGAGGCTCAAAAGGCAAACTTGTCCAATATGCAAGGGTCTTTCAAGGCTCTACTTGAATCACATTTGCTAACATCCCGTTGGTCAAGGGAAATCACATGTTCTGATGGTTAGTTTGACGTGTCAACTTGACTGGGCCACAGGGTACACAGACATTTGGTCAAAATTATTCTGGGTGTGTTTGTGAAAGTGTTCTGGATGAGATTAATATTTAAATTGGAAGATGAGTAAAGCAGAGGACCCTCCCTAATGTGGATGGGTGTCATCCAGTCAGTACAAAGCCTGAATAAAACAGAAAGGCTGGCCCTCACATGAGTAAGGAGAACTCCTCCTGCATGACTGCCTTCGAGCTACGGCATTGGTTTTTTTTGTTTGTTTTCTTCTGCCTTCCAGACTTGAACTGAAGCTTCAGCTCTTCTTCAATCGCAGACCTGCTGTTATTCAGGCTGCAACTACACCATTTGTTCTCCTGGGTCTCCAGCTTGCTGACTGCAGATCTTAGGACTTGTCAGCCTCTATACTCGCATGAGCCAATTCTTTACACTAAATCATTCTCTCTCTCTCTCTCTCTCTCTCTCTCTCTCTCTCTCTCTCTCTCTC
>NW_017731780.1:131205-150622 GCF_001890085.2 Hipposideros armiger
TTTTTTTTTTCGATATCTGTTTCCAACTACCCAGAGCTTCCAGAAGATGAGTAAATGCTTTAGCTGCTGTAACAAAGGGGCCAGAGGTGTTGGTGGCCCTCTGGGATGGACACATGTGAAGGCCTCACCCACCTCATGGGATATCTGAATCTAAGAGAGGCAGCACACATTGAACCATTATTAGGAACATTAAAATATATTCTTAGTTCTCTGAAAATGTACCGGTTATAACTGTCTGTTTTTCAACTTTCAAATACATTTCTGGGAATCCACTGTGTATGGGAGTAAGGAACTGCCTATAACCTATCCCTTTTTACCTGATAATACCTGGATCACACTAACATGACCTAGCCCTTTAAAGTTCTTTGCATAAAAAACTAACTTGGTAAGGTAAATTAAGCAGATATTGACAATCCTATTTTACATATGAGGAGACATAAAGACATTAAAAGATTTCCCTAAAGTCTGAAACCTCATTAACAAAAGGACTAAGAAAGGATTGCAGGGAACCTCACTCTTTGGGCAGGATAATTTCCAAAGCACCATGTGGCCCCTCATTGAATCATTTAGAGATGGACAACCAAAACTCTGTAGAACACCAGAGTGACCCCAAGGCAGGCCTCCTGTGCAGTAAGGGCCAGAGCAGTCCTTCCGAAACATTTTCTCAAGCATTGGGTCAGCAAATGTTCATTGAGGACTTCTTCCCTTCTCTATGCCAAGCACTGCACTATAATAGTTATATAACATAAGCTGTGGTGGGAAGTGGAGTGGGGAACAGATCTTAGTCTGCCATTCACATGAACACGCAACCTGGATGTGCACAGTGAGGGAGGGGCTCTGGGAGGGCTGGGCGAGCAGAAGGCCCTGGGCCAGGCAGAGGGAAAGCAGGACTTTCCTGGGGAGGCGTGCTTCAGATACAAGCTAAAGCAATAATTGGAGTTATTAAGATAAAGAGAGAAAGAATCAATACTCCATACAGAGAGGCTAGAATGTGCCAAGTGTCCACCCAGAAAAGAATTTCAATGCTTTCTGGACAGCTCAGTCTAATCATGGAAGAGCAGATAGGTTTTTTCACTTTGGCCACAGAATTTGCCAAATTTTCCCTAAAATGTCCCCACGCTGTGCTCACAAAGTTGAAATCTTTTTTGTGCCCTTCTTATCCTACTGAAATGGTACAAGATGCCAAGAAACCTAGTGTAGAACAGGGCAAAGATATCGAGTATCTTAGACAGATATACAATTGACTCTTGAACAGGGGTTAGGGGTGCCAAGCCCCTCAAGCTGAAAATCCCCACGTAACTTTTGACTCCCAACAAACTTAACTCCTGATAGCCTACTGTTGACTGGAACCTTACAGATAACATATATAGTCCATCAACACATATTTTGTATGTTATATGTATTATATACTGTACTCTTATAATAAAGTAAGCTAGAGAAAAGATAATGATATTAAGAAAATCATAAGGAAGAGCATACATGCATTTATTGAAAAGAAAATTCATGTAGACATGGATCCATGCAGTTCAAACCCGTGTTGTTCAAGGGTCACCTGTGGTCTGAATCTCAGCCGTGCCACAAATTATGACAATGAGTGCATGGCCAAGCTTCATATTTGACCTCCCCTTACATGCAAGGTAGCTCACCTCTGGGGCCAGAAATAGTTCTTTCTCAAGGCGGTAGAAGAGGGAGGAGTATGGGGCAGACTAACAATCCATGTAATCAAGTGTTTAATTATTATAGACTTTTCCTGGTAATTGAATCTAGCTTTTCATGTGAGCTGAGTTTCTGTTTAGAATTTTAACTTGGTGGAAGTCCTTGAAAGTCCTATGATTCATTGGTGAAATAGGAAAATGCCAATGAAATATGAAAAACATGGGGAGGCATTAAAGACATTACATATCTATTGTCTATTCTGCACTCCAAAGCAATTTTTAAATGATAATTACACCTTTGAAGAGAATGTAATTAGTATGAAAAAGAACTTTAGATGAATATAGAGCTCTTCATCTGACTTCAATTGATACACAGTGATAATGTTCAAGACTAATTTCTGAAGCTTTTATAGTTTGACTGAACATTGTTCTGCTTCTGAACTTTAAAAGGGTTTTCCAATCTTTTGCTTTTCAGGGGCTAAGCAAAGAGCATGTCATGGGTTATGGAGGTAAAAGAGAGGAGATGAAAATGTGCAAGTGCCCCATAGAAATTACTGTGAAGTCCAGAATAGGTCAAGCTTGTAGCCCGTGGTGAAATAGGGATTTAAGCCACAAACCTCCAAAAAGAAAGTTTCTGGTTTATTTTTATCTGGATCATTCAGTAGTGTTCAGTCGTTCCTTTGAGGGGCTGGCTGACACATTTTAAGAGCCATGTTCTTCATCCTCATCATCAATAACAAAATTAACTGAGTACTTGCTGTGTGTTAGCATTGTGTTAACTGCTATTACAGTTGAACGACTAGCACTGTAAAATAGTTTTAGAAAAAGACACTTATGATCACTCTCAAGCAAATGATCAAATAGTCTAACTAGCTTATTAAGCAGGATTATTCATTACAAATCTATTAGATTTGCATAAATACATTCTACTGCTGCCACTCTCACCAATACAATGGCGACACCCTTTGAACTAAGGCCCATAAATTGTCTTTATGGTTTACATCAAAATTTTAATGGTCCAGAACTTAGCCACTTACATTTAGTAACTCGGCAGATGTTGAGTGCTGCTAATGAGAAGATTTTCAGATGCTGGGTTTGTAATGCCCTTCCCTTAAATTCTATAATTGAGACACATGTTACTGTTTAACATTTTTTATCTCTTTCTTTAAACACAATTTCATATTAACCAAGCCAACTACTTTTGTTCTCCGAGGACTTCAGATGCATTTCTGACCTCATCTCCTACTACTCTTCCCCTTCTTCACTTTAGGAAAGCCACGGTGACCTCCTTGACAGTCCTCAAAAATGCCAACCTCCTCAGGACCTTTGCACATGTGTGGCCTCTGCCTGAAACCCTGTAAGTTTGGGTCCTCAGAGCAGCAAGAGACATATTGAGAGAAATGCCTGTGACAGAAAATGGGGTAGGGGCTGGAGGAGCCTGGGAGAGCTGCCAAACCACAATGCAGGTCTGATCCCTGTGAAGAAGAGAAGGAAGAAGGTGGGGTAGGAAAAGTCTTACAATGTAGTGCAGTGCTGAGAAACTTTCGGCAAAGTCTGTAGTAGAGTCCTCCAGCCCAGGTTGCCACACGCATGAGTCCTTCACCTCCCCAAAATGGTCTGCCTTTGTACCCCTACCATCCCCAGTCATTGGCAAACTGTGATAGACGTCAGAGCAGCACATGGCTATTGGTCATTGACACCCTAGCAGGCTGCCAGAGACATGAGAAGCACTTTCTCATGGTCCTCACAAGCTTTCTTTCTCTAGACATTCTCATGACTGTCTTCTATACTTCCTTTAGTTTCTGCTCAGATTTCCCCTTAATGGGGTCTTCGCTGACCACTCCAACAAATAGCAAACCCTCCACATTCACTCCCCTGGGACCACTTCTTATTCACCTTTCTCTGCTCTATTTATTTTCCATATCAGAATATATATTTACTTGTTGACGTAGTACCTTGTCTTCCTCCACTAGACTGTAAGCTACATGAAGGAAAGAACTTTGTTTTGTTACCTGATATATCCCAACACCTGAACAGGTACCCAACACCTAGTTAGCACAAGGTAAATCTTTGCTAATTGAATGAAAAACTGAACAAGCAAGCATATATTGAGCATCTACTGTGTATTAAGCACTGATTATACACAGACATGAATATTAGATTCTGTCCTAAACTTTTTCATTTCATAAACAGGCATGTTACTCACAAACATGGCATCTGCCCATAATCTTATAAGATTATTAGACAGCCAGTGTGGTAGACAGAATTTAAGAGGCCCTTGTTGTTCTCCATCTATCTCCTGGTACCTAGGCCCTTGTGTAATCCTCTGCCTTGATTGTAGGCTGCCGTAGTGACTTGTGTCCATCTCATATATGTCAAACATAGTGAGGTATCATTTCAATAATTAGGCTACGTAAGGTTGTGGCTTCCACCTTGCCAGTCTACTTCCTCTCTTGCTGGCTTTGATGAAGCAGGATGCCATATTGGAGAGGTCCACGTGGCAAGAAAATGGAAGTAGACTTCAGCCTATAGTCACCTAGAAAGCGAGGCCCTTATTTTGACATCCCAGAAGTAACTGAGTCCTACCAATGACCACATGAGATTGGAACCAGATCTTTCCCCAAAGGAGCCTTCAGATAAGACGCTAGCCCTGGTCAACATCTTGCATGAAGCCTAATGAGAGACTCTGAAGCAGAGGACCCAGGCAAGCTGTGCCCAGATTTCTCACCAGAAACCGTGAGATGATCAATGCGTGTTGTTTTAAGTAACTGAATTGTGGTAATTGTTATGCAACAATAGATGAGTAATACAGGCAGCTTTCCATGAACTCCAACAGAGATACAGCTCATGAACTGTGCTTCTTTGGATTAAAAAAGGCAGTCTCTTTGTGGATCATTCTCCTCGTCTATAAAAGAAGAAGTGCCAGAAACATCTAGTGCTCTCATCCAACCACAAAAATCCATGATTCTATTCTTAAACACCTCTGACAATCTCATTCACAATCATGTCAAATGTAAAATATTCTTAAGAGAGATAACTTACTAAAATATGAAATAGTTCTAGGTAGCTCTTCCCATTTTTCACCACAGGATCCACCAATGAAATAGTTATTTTCTTTTTAGAACATTTTTTGTATTATAAAAATAATTTGGAAGATTTAGTAAATGATAAAGAAAATTAAAATTACCTTTAATTCTATCACCTTGAAATTATTCCTGGTAATAATTTGATGGCTTGTTTCTAGTCTTTGGATGTTTATATATTTAAATGGATATGGATTCATGTTACAAAATTGAGATCATGCTGCATATCCAGCTTTGTTTTTATTTCAAGTTAACAGTACATGACAAAAATTTTTTCATGTCATCAAATATTCTTCCAAAACATGATTTTCATGGCTAAAATATTTGCTTGTATAATGTTCCTTTCACTGTTATGATTAGTAGTATAATTAATACATTGATTAATATATTATTAGTATAGTATTATAACATGTATGTTATATAACATAGATAATTAATATAATTAATTAAATGCTGTGACTCTTTATCCACCTCTGATTATCTAGATTCCTGCAAAGACAGTTGCAAAACCAAAAACTATACACTTGCTTAAATTTTTTGTTGCATTCAGCCACACTGCTTCTAGAAAGGCTACAGCAGGTAGAATTCTCACCATTGATATTTGAAAATGCCTGAACCAATGCACCCTCAACAATACTCATGTTTTTATTCCGTATCAATTTAATAGGTAAAAATATGTGTATCTTGTGAATATATTGCATTTCTTTCATTATTCAGGTTTTTTAAACTAGTTTTCATTTTTTTGTTAACCATTTAGTATTTCTTTTGTAGTGAACTATTTAGTCTTCTACTTCACCAATTTTTCTATAGAAAGGTTAGTGTTTTTTTATTAATGGCTTTATATCATATATGTGTGGTATATATGATATATATACAAATTATTTTATGTCATATATATGATGTATATTATTTGATATATATTATATGTATTGGGTTGTTGGAAAAGTCATGACTCATTTTTGCAATGAAAAACATAGGAAAATATGTCATGACTTTTCTGACAACCCAATACATCATATAGATAGATAGATAGATATTCACATACACATGTGTGTATATATGGTGTAGAGGGTTAAATGTTGCCCCTACAAATATATATATATCTCCACCCAAAACCTGTGACTCTGACCTTAACCGGGGGAAAAAAAAATGGTCTTTGAAGATATAACTAAGTTAAGGATCTCCAGTTAAGATCATCCTGAAAAATCCGGAGGGACCCTAAATCCGGTGGTAAGTGTCCTTATAAGAGAAAGGCAGAGGAGATTTGAGATACACAGAGAGGAAGGACTGAGGCAGAGATTAGAGTCATGCAGGCACAAACCAAGGAATGTCTGGAGCCACCAAGAGCTGGAAAAAAAAAGGAAGGAAGGAGTCTCCCCTAGAGATTTCATAAAGAGTAGGGTCCCACTAACTCATTGATTTCAGAACAGTGGAGAATAAATTTCAGTTGTTTTAAGCCATCAAGATTATGGTAATTTGTTACTGCAGCCCCAGAAAACTATGTGTGTGTGTTTACATACACATACACACATATGTGCTTATTTGTGTGGGGGGTATATCTGTCAGACTAGTAGTACACATTAGTGCAATTCTGTGTAATTTGACTTTATTGCTTCACATTCTTGCTGTCTGAATGAAAGATAAAAAATAGCCTCCTGGGAAAGATTTTTCTAGCTCTTGGTTTTATATAAATTATTCCATTTAATTTTTAAAATAACCTAAAAATTAAACTTCACATTGTGTCTTTCCTATGTGTCATTTGGTCATTTCTAACATAATAAAGCAAGATCTCACTTCTGTATATTTTTCTTGTATTTTCCCACTAACATTCCAGTCAATCATGTGTATCAGCTCAGAGAAAATAGGTGGCCTATTTTCTAAAATAAAAAATGTATTTCAATCCTGAAGATTTTATTCTTCCATAAAGAACTTCCATGTACAAAGACAAGTAAGTATGCTTGCTCTCAGATACCAGCCTTTTCTACACTATGTCGTCCCTGGGACCTACACATTGTTATTAATCCCTGTTCTGGATCCCATATTTTCACACATTTCTACAGCACTAGATTGTACAACCCTTGGAAGCAAGTCTAATGCTCCCTTGAATCCAGCATGTGGCATTCATCCTGGGATATACTCCGTGCTCAACAGGTGCTTATTAAATCAACCCTGAAAACCATGAAATAAGTCAGGTGCTTGTCCATTAGAACATGCCCTAAAGGCTAACTCCAGGCTGTGCTTTATAATTAGAAATAACACCAACATAAACCCATAGAATTGTAAGTAATTTCCAAAAGATGTGGAAGTAAATCGCTCATTCAAAGGCCATGTAGACTTCTCTTTGACAATTGTGAATGAAATTCTATTCATCACAGTTCACACCATGAGTATAAGCCATAAGTAGCTCTACGGTCCATGCTTGCTTAGCATGAGCCCTTATCTAATCCAGACCTTGGTTTAAGTTTCTTACAGTAGACATTTAGAGCAGCATCAGAAAACTGAACCCCTCACCCATGCAATTTAAATACAGAACACTGAATTCAACTATGTCAATTGTACAACAGTTGTTTGATTATGAGATAAAAAACAGTGTGAGAAAAATAGAAATAAACTCTGCATCTGAGCCTTAGGAGGAAGCTCTTACAACCAATTTAAAATAAATCTACAGCTAGCAGGGACCATGACCTCCATAGTGTTGCTGCCTTCCACCAGTCTACCGGAGAGGTTACTCTGGGATGATATGTTCAAACTACTTAAAGCCATTTATCTCAAAGAAGTTGCGACAGTTACTTTGCTGTTTTCTTCCCACTCCTCAAGGGGAAATTTCATCAAGATCATCAGAACTTAAAAGAAAAGGAGGAAGCACACACATACACAATCAACCTACACTTCAATAACCAAATGAAACTACCAAAAATGAATCAAAACTTGACTTTCAACCCTCCCAGAACTGGAAAACTCACACAATATCCCAGAGATAGATGATACCATGAATTCTGATGTACACAGCATACCATTTCACAAAATGGCGATGTGTTCCTGCCATAAGTGGTATAATTATGCTATGCATCAAGTGCATTCATTTAATACTATTGCTGCTTCACACTCAGCCAGGCATTGCTCATAAACTGCCATCTTCACAGGCCACTGTTCTGCTGATTCGGCTTCCTCCTATAGTTGGTCAGGCTGCCGCTACTGTTTTTTTCACAAGCCAAGCTAATGATCTAGTGCTTTCTTGCATGTTGGGGTTAGTAGATAACTAATATATTTTAACACATTCATTATGGCCAGTTTTCCACTAACAAAAAAATCGCACATTTGGGTCTTCTGCTTTGACAAATGCAGTGCTACAGCTTGAAAGTTGATTAAAATCAATATCTCTGTGGAAAATTACATACAAAATGTATTAGTAGCCAGAATACTCTGATAAGAACATTTCTTCTCAACTATGTTCTCACCCTACCCTCCCAAAAAAAATCATGATAAAACTGGATGGGAGTACTCATGAGGAATTGCAGTGTTTTTGTTTTTTTGTTTTTTTCAACTAACAAATTAAAATTACTCATCAGTTAAACCATAGTTTGTAATTTATGACAAGTTCAATTTTAGATGAGTTTGGAGATAAAGCTAACTAATGAAGAATTGCAAAAAATTTAAAGCATTCAAAAGTCATGTTTTATGTCCAATCGAAATTTCAGAAATCCTGCAGAAATTGTATGGCATGAGTTTTCTCAATTTAAAAAAATGTATTTTTTCAAAGCCAGTTATCTGAAAGAAAATAACCTATATTAACAGACAAATACAAGTACATAATGGCTTGTACATGAGCACATTTCTCATGGTATCATTTCTTATCTCATCTGATTCTCCCCCACAAGTTTGGGTTTTTGTTTTGTTTTTGGTTTTTAACCACACCGAACTTCTTAGCTTTCTCCTAAGAAGTCAAGCCTTTTCCCAACAATTTAACCTGGCAAAAACCCTCATTCATCTCTCAAGAACTAGGCAAAGTGTTCCACAGCCATTGTTCCGGTTATTATGGCTGCGTTACAAGTCCCAAAACTCAGATACTTAAAACCACCGCAGAGTCTGTTAGCCAGGTACTCGGACAGAGAAGAGCAGGAATGGCTGGTCTCTGCTCCATCATGCTGGAGTTTCAGACGCAAGGACTCAACACCTGGAGCTAACTCAATGGCTAAGAGGAATTGACTGGAAACGTCATTACAACATGCCTAGTGGTTGATGCTTGTTGTTAGCTAGACTCTCAGCTGGGGCTTTTGACTTGAGAACCAACATGTGGTCCCTCCATAGGGTGTGGGCTTCCTCATAGCATGGGGGTCTCGGGTATTCAGGTTTTTTACATGGAGATTCAGGGCTCCAAACGTGAGTGCTCAGCAGCTGAAGCAGAAGCTGCATCGCCTTTCCCAGTCTAGCCTCTCAAGTCAACGCAGCATCCCCTTCTCTGCGTTCTATTGATGACAAGTAAGTCACAGGGAAGGGGTAGAAAGACAGAGGAGAAAGGTTTTTATTGTTGCCGTGGGGTGTCTGTTTATTTTATGTTCCTAAACAGAAAGAGCAGAAAAGAGAGAGGACATGGATTCACAACATCACAGAATATACTAAGATTTAAGGTTAAAGATATCTAACAAGCCACCTTAACTTGCTTGAGTTGCCCCACTATTTCACTCCTCTCTTTCCTTAAAACTCTCGCAAGGTTTGCTGCCCAGGCCAAAGCTTAGGTGGGTACCTTTGTGTGGAATTCAGGGAAGGGTGTCAGTTCCACATCTGAGTGGACGCCAGAACAGATCAGTCCTAAAAGAATATAGCAAAGAGCCAGCAGAGCAAGGATTCAGCGCAGGAGGAACTCAGACTTGGAGATAACCATGCGAATATAAGCCCATGGAAATTTGGGGATATACAGAGAAGGACTTTGAACTTTGAACTGGAAAAGAATAGATATGCACAAAAACCTTACCCAGACCTTAAGGGAAGACTGACCCCAACTGGCATCACAGTTAGGTACCTTTTAGGTAAGTCTGATAATTCCCGGCCCAGTAAGCATTATTACTCCTATTTTGCAGAAAGAGAACAGAATCAGAGAGGCTCAGGAAGAGTCAGAACTAGAACTCGAGCTCAGAGCTGCTTGACCCCAGTCCTGGCTCTTTCGGCCCTCCCCCTGCTCATATCCCACAACACCCACTGGGAGAAGGAGTTGCTGCATCCTCTGTTCTCACACCATTTCTGTTTGATTGTTTAGCGGTGGTATTTGTTGGTTTCTTCATTTTTGTTTTCTACATCTCTATAGCAGTTTATCTCCTCACATGATTGTCTCTCATATGAGCTCAAGCTCCTTGAAGGTAGGAACATATCGGTGTCTTTATTCTCATCCCTCTGCAGCATCTGGAACATAGTAGGCACTTAATAAAGGCTTCTTTACTCATTCGATCATTCATGTATTAGCTTTTATTGAACACTTGCTATGTGTCAGACACCATAGCCAGCACTCAGGATGGAGTGACAAAAAAATAAAATAAAATAAAATAAAATAAAAATAACAGAAGACCCTGCTTACAATCAAGTGGGCAAAAAACTTTCTGCAAATAAATACAGAAACTAAAATGCTTAACATAGCACACTGAGATGTGTGCAATGGTTGAAAGCAACAGAAGACTTTAAGAGTACAGGACAGTTTGGAGAGCAGGGAGGGTTTCTGGAAAAAAGGGATTTGTGAGTGAGAGGTCCAGAATGAGTAGATGGGTAGAAATTCCTGGCAGAGGGGACAGTACAGGCATCCCCACAGGAATGAGGTAACAGGTCATGACTAGATCTAAAAGAGGGCTCATGTGACTGGAGGGCAAAGACAGAGAGGGAAATCCAAGCACATGAAGCGGCAGGCACTGCATCAGAGAAAAGATTAACAGGAAGCAGTCCACAGAGATTTCTGCCAAGAGAAAATTCATGAGTGCTTGTTCTAATCCAAAAATGTTGGGAGCAGCTGTGCATTTTCTTCACAAACTCTCTTTTTAAAAGATCGTTCAACTTACTCTATAAGAAAGTCTCCATTAGACCTAATATGCCCTTAGCACTGGGTTGTCCAGACCAGGGACTCTGTCCGAAGTAGTTGCTCTGACCACCGGGGAGTCAGGGGCTCCTCCCAAGTGGCAGAGCCTGAATTAAGGCAAATCAGGGTTTCCTGCAAGTGAGGCTGAGAGGAAATGTCTTGCCTATAATGCTGATGGTGAAACTATACACCCAAATGTCTAACCAATAAATACATATAAGTAATTAGTAAAGTATTGGTAGATGTTTCTTAAAAATCATAGACAAGCCCCAGTCAGATAATTTCATCAATATTATTTTTCCTGACATGCCATGAATCCTTGGCTTATAGCCCTTTCTAAGAGACATTTTTACAAAAGTTTTATTTTATAACTAAAAAATAAAAACAGCATTTCAGTAAAATTGTTCAGATGACAGTCATCAGAAAATAAACATCTGTTTGAACATGGTAGCATAAAAAATATATTTTTCACAGTTGACTCAGAGCATTATTTCACCACCCACAACAGTTTGTTCTCCCACAGCACAAAAGACAGCCATGTTTGTTTGCAAAGCAACTTCCTTCGTCACACTCTCAGTTCAGACCTTTATCACTAGGAGGCCTCACTAGTCTGCACTTGATCATCCCTCTCACCTCTATTCATAACCTGCATCCCAAGTAATTTTGTCTCCAAATTCCCTGCACCTAATTTCTCAATCTATTCTTGACCTCTTGTACTCCCCTCACACTCCTCCCCCCACGTGAATTACTTCTCAGGCATTTCTCCAAAACCATAATTCTAGTTTACCCCTAAAGTGCCCCAATCTCAGCCTGATTGCATGACCTAATCTCAGCAAATCCCTGACAGTTAAGGGAAAATCCTCTCAGATGCATCCCACAAAAGAGAAGTCAGCCCCTCCCCCAGGAGGTGCATGCTGCAGACAGCATGGGAAGCAATCCACACTCACAAAGCAAAGACACGAATATTCAGTGGCTAACGTTTATTGGCTTTTTTCCCACTATGTTTGTAATTCTATCTCCAAAAACAACCAGTAAAATGAGTTGTCATGCATTACCTGACACTATAGTTCCATTTTGCCCTATTAACAAAAACTAGAATTTAATTTCCAAAGATGTCTCAGCCCAGGTGCTCAAATGGAATGGTTAATTTCTTAGGAATGAAGATATAGCAATGTATTTCCCTGAGGATACGTAAGTCATAATGAGAAAAAGAAAGTATTTAAGAAAAAGTGCTAGGTTTAAAGAAAGTTGAAAGACTAAATGGGATGAAGACAGGTTAATAAAGAGCTTCCTGCATGGTTATCAATAAACATACTCTTTCATGGAAATTAGTGGGTTTTGTTTTGACTGGCTTTTAATTAGCAGTTGTAAATCTCTCTATTTCTTAGATCAGTAAGTCCCACACTGGACATTAGCAGCCACAGGAGAATCGTTACTCAGGTAGCTCTGGAGGATAAGCAATTAAAATAGATCAGGGAATGGCTTCTTTTCATAGCTGTGAGCTGCAAGTTATCCAGAAACAAGGCTGCTCCCAGGCCACGCCCTGCTATAAAATAGAAAAAGTTGATGCCCCGCTGAGGAGAGGGGTCTTTCCATTCCTTATTTCTGGCCCTTCTCCTTTTTCATTCTGTTCTCATGGACTCTCAAGTTGAAATGAATTAAATTTGTTCGCACGAAGAAATTGATAACTGTTAACAGCATAATGTGTTATCTCTCCCACTATTTGCACTTTGATAGAAAATAATGCGTTAACTCAAAAGGATGAATTGTTTTGGGCAGGCTAATGGAAAAGATGAGGGGTTGAGGAGGGACAGATGCTCATATTCAAGTTGTTTGCTGGGCTAGCTTATAGAATTAGCGCAGAAAGGCCTAGACCATCAGTTCTTCAGCTGCAGGCCAGGGACCCCTGAGAGACCCTGAAACCCTGGCAGTGGTTACATGAGGTCAAAACTACTTTCATAATAAAACTAAGAAGACATTTGCCATTTTTACTCTCATTCTCTCACAAATAAGTGGAGTTTTCCAGAGGCTTGATGACTAGGACAGTTATAACAGATCGAATGCAATAACAGGAGATTCCAGGCATCTATTAAGTCACACATTAAGGAAATTTGCAAAAATGTAAAACAATTCTTTTCTTAATATCTTTTTTAGTTTTAGAATAAAAATATGTTTAATAAAAACTTTTTTAGATAAATAAAGGATAAAAATTAAATAAAACTTTAAAGTAAATTAATTTTAAATACATTTAAATTTTAAATTTTAATTACAAAATTTTAAAAACAAAAATTTTTAATAAAAGTATTTGTTTTCATGTACTGGTTTTTTTAAATTAATTAAGATTTTCTAAATTTCTCCATTTTAAATTATAATGTAAACCTATATGTACATATTTCTTTATAAATATATAAATAAATTTATGTTTATTATTCATATATTTTTTATTTATATCTTATATAAACAAAAGCTCTTTAAGGTTCTCAATAATTTTTAAAGAGTGTAAAGAAGTCCTGAAACCAAGAACTTTGGGAACCGCTGACCTGGACATCCTTGCTCTGACTCTGAGAGTCCTGTGCAGTTTATCTCTTTAATACTTCTGGGAGTTATATAGCAGTCATTGAAACTGCATTCCAGGGCCGGCAGAGTGGCGCGGTGGTTAAGATCTGGCTTGGAATGACAGAGGGCCCCGGTTCGGATCCCACATATGAGGGCCAGTGACACTGCCCTCCACAGCTAAGATGCTGAACAACAGCTCAACCTGGAGCTGGGCTGCCGTGGGTCGCCGGCGATGGCATAGGCTGCAGCCCCTGTGGCAGTGGGTTGCCATGGGCTACCGTGTGTAGCGAGCGGCCAGCAGCTGCAGTGAGCGGCCACCCAGAAGCCGGCGACTGATCTGCCTCACCCGGGAAGAGCGCAATGATGGTGCCAACTTGGGCCAGTGAAGCAATGCCCTCCACAACTACACTGAAGAACAAAACGACAGCAACTTGTCTGTTCCCCTTCCCCCAATTCCCCAATAAAAATCTTTAAAAAAAAAAAAAGAAAAGAAAAGAAACTGCATTCCATTTTTAAAGACACCAGTAAAAAAGAGGGGGAGAGAAAGGAAAAAAAAAAAAAGGAGGAAGGAATACAGGAAAGAAAAGAACAGATGAAGGAAGTAGAGGAAACCTAATAAATTATGAGTACAGATATGCACAGTAAGGATCATTGAGCTATTTATTCATTACCTACCATATTCACAGTCAACCCTCAGCTGTACTTATTAAAATTTCAAATACATGGAGTATACCCTGAGATAGTCATCATATGAAGTTGACCTGTGTTTGTTTACTGAACATGTTGTAAATAGATTTGCCCTTAAGATATGTTTTGTTTGGCCTACTCATTGCTTAAAAAAAAAAAAAAATTGCCAACAGTTAAATTTAGAAAGTTGCCTGTAAAAATCTGGATTTCTAGCCTTGAAATTTGAAAATTACTGGACCAATAAGTTACCAAAAACCTGTAATTCCCCAGTGGACTGGGGCTGAGGAGCCTTGTCCGTTTCAGCAGGGCAGACTCACCACTTCCACGGGCCTCCTTGATCCCTGGGACTTGATCGCACTTGGCTCCAATCATGTTGGCTATCTACCCCACCTGGCCGACCTCTGAGACATTGACTTCTGTCTCCAAGATAATCTTTAAATCTCTTCAGACCCATGACAAGAATGTTCTATGTGTCAACAAAAATATAAATTGAAGGGTAAAAAAATATCAGCCCATCTCACCACACAGCGGCAACCCTCAACATTTTCATGTATTTTATGCCAGCATTTTTTCTTATCACAGCTATAGTTGTGACCATATATGAGATACAATTACAGTCCTGTTATTTTCCCTTACTATTTTAGAATAAGTATTTGACATGCCATTAGAGATCCTTTTAAACATAGTGTTAAATGCTGCATAATATCTCATTACATGAATGCACCATACTTCACTATTTGTTTTGATAAATATTTATCATTTCCTAATACAAATAATGGTGATGAATATCTTATGTCCTGAGTTAGAAACTAAAAATATTTATTTAACTAAAATTTGAATCCCTAAAATGTTTTTTAAGTAGGACACTTTAAATATATTGGGGTTCTCTATGTTATACTGCTCACAAACATCAAAATATGAATTTTGGCCTAAATATTTGGGTAACACCATTTTTTGTGGAATGGTGTTCTCATTTTTAAACCCATAATATTTTTAGGATTTTTGTATGTTTATTAGGGCATTTTTAATTATAGTATAAAGGCAACCTTCCTAACAGACTGCTGCTTTTCTATGTATACATGAACAGCTTTGTAGAATTTCTAGACAAAATTCTCAGTTTAAAAATTTAGTGTCAGATACTAAAGGGACATTCAGATTGGTTGGTTATAAAATGTCTGTGGGAAAGCTTTCATCGATTGTAGAGAAGGGAAAAAAAGTAGAATAAAATCACTGAATGTGTGTGACTCAGCCACTTGACAAGCCTAACCTGACAGAAAAATGGAGTATCAATTAAAACAAATATCCCAGGAAAGCAAAGAAAACCATACATGATATCGCTCAGCAAAATGAACATATGATGAATGTGATGTATATGACAGTATTCGCATTACTTTTTCTCCAGGTTAGACAAGACTTAGCCAGAGAACACAGGTTCTATGATGCAGGCTTAGAAGAAAGCCTTAGTATAACGAAACCCACTTTAAAGTCATCTGGGTATTTAATCGAATCCTCATGACCAGCCCATGCTGAACACAATGAAGCACAGCAGAAAGTGACCCCACAAAAGTAGGTGGGGACAGAGAAATGGCACTGTTGTGTTATCATTTCCCTTGCAGAAACAAGGATGCATGCTTTTTATTAATAGGTAAAATCCCTTTATGTAAGTAACCTGGTAAAAGGTAATAGGGTGATTTCATGCTCTGCTAAAAATAAGTGGATGGTTTTCTACACTAAAGCCCTTGGTGCTCTTTCAAGCACTTCATGGAGCGTATAAAGCTATTTCTTTATCATAAATAGCATCTCAGTTATGGGAAAGAGTTGACCCAGCTTCCTGCAGAAATGCTGTTTATGTCCAGTGTGCATTTCATGTTCTCCTGGGCCTGCTGGCTCTTGCAGTCATGTCCACTATGGAACTGTCTTTGGAGTCACAATGACAGCAGCCTTTGTTCTTTCATATCCCTTGGTTATCTACTGATACAATAATTAACACAAGATCATTAGGACAGCACAATGTCAGGTTGAACTGACATCTTTCACAGTGTGAAATCTCCTTGGAAAGATGTTAAGACAAGTCACCGAGAACCACAAAATTCAGATGTTTTTTTAAAAGGATTTGTTCATCACCAAGTCCTGGACCTAACATATTTCATCCCATTTTGATTCACAAGTGCTATTTATTCACTCAATTAACAAATCCATACTGAATGCCTAGAATGTGCCAAATACTTCTAGGCTCTAAGCATAAAGCAGTAAATAAACAAGAATGCCTAATCTCATTTATTAATAGAAGAATAAAGCAGTGCATAGACAGAAGTGCCAGTTTGCCATTTAAACATTGTGATCAGGGAAGGCCTCACTTAGAAGAAGCCATTAGAGCAAAACATAAAGAAATGAGGGAGCAATCTTCAAGGATATCTGGAGAAATAATGTTTCAAGCAGAGGCCCAGAGGAAGGACCATAACTTAACAAGTTTAAAGAGTAGCAGGGGTATAGAGCAGGGTGAACAAGGGAAGTTTATAGGAGGTAGAGTAGGAAGAAGGAGGTAAAGGACAATGAGATGGTGTGAGACTTAACTGCTGTTGTAGGGTCTTTGGTTTTTACTGAATTAGGTGAGAAGCCACTGGAGGTTTTGTGCAAAGGACTGACATTACCAGACCTGCCTTTTAACAGGACCCCTATATAAAAAACAGACTGCCAAAAAGCACAAATAGAAGACCAGTAAAGAGGCTACTGCAATAATCCAAGTGCAAGATAATGGTGACTTACGTCAGGGCGTAGCAGGGTAGATAATGCGAAGTGATCAGAAAATGGGTCAATTTGGAGGATGGTGCCACAGAATTTACTGATAGATGTAAAGCAGTGGGAGCAAGAAGTGTGCAAGGATTGACTACAACATAGTTGGCTGTATAAGTTTGGAGTTCAGGGACAGTGTCTAGACTAAAAATTTGAGTCTTGGAGTCATTAGTGTATACATGATGCTTGAAACTATGAAAACTGTGAGAGGCCTACAGGGGTAAGTGAAGGTAGAGAAGGAGTTAGAGGAGTGAGCTGTAAGGTGTCGCACTGAGTAGAGGTCAGGAGGAGAGAAGAAACCAGCAAAGCAGAGACAGTGGGAGTGGCCACTGAGGAAGAAGTGCAGTGTCATAAAACCGAGAAAGAAAGTGTTTTAAGAGAGAGAAAATGACCAGTTGTGCCAATACTGGTAATGGTCAAGTCAGAAGACTAAGAAATGACCATTGGATTTAACAACACAGACGTTACTAGTATCCTTGAAATGAGCAGTTTCTTTGAAGTGATGGAGGCAAAAGTCTGACTGAAGTAGGTCTGAGAGGGAAAGTGAAGAGAAACACTGGAGAGAGTAAATGTGAAAACTCTTTCAAAGAATTTCGCTCTGAAGAAGCACACATGCGGCAGTAGCTGGAGGGGAATATGAGATCAGGAAAGGTTACGCTTAGCTGGGAGAAACTCCACCGCGTTTCTTGGTGTGGAACACCATAGGAGAGCGGCAAAAATCGATGCTGCCCGAAGCAGAGGGGAGCATTGCTGGAATCAGAGAGGGATGTCAGGATTTAGTGCTCAAGGGTGACACACAGAGTAGCAGGAGAGAAAGCAGAATATGAGGGCATAGATATGGACAGGTGGGTTGATGAGGAAGTAGCAGTTTATAGAAGCTGTCATCTCATTACTTCTGTTTTTGCTTTTGCTTTTCAGGGAAACATGGCCCAAGGTCATCTACTGAGAGTGAGGATGAGAGAGGAAATGCTGGAGGCTTAAGAAGCAGGAGGGTGTTAAGTAGCCTTTGACAAGCATGAATGAGCTAGGGAAAGTAGTAGGGTGTCAGGCACACTAAGAGCCCACTAGAGGTTAGTGACAAGGTCATCTCCATTGACATGTGCCCTGTAGTCAGTCACACAGGACCCTGTACTCAGGAGGGCCCCAATATTGGCTAAATGCACTGCTATCTCCATCTTGAAATTCTTAATAATTTAATCTTTGAAACTGTGTTTTCTAAGTGAAGTCTGATGGGACAATGCAGCACTTGTATGGGCAAAGGAGGTGAGTCAGGTAGCTGCTCCACAGGTGGCTGTGTCCCAGCGGTTGCCTGCATATGCATGGGATCAAGGTTGGGGGCAGGGTAAGGCAGCACAGTGCCACAGCAGCTGGCCTGTCACATGCCTCAGGGCAGTCCTGGGTACCACAGTCCTAGGCAGTCAACCCAGGTTGCCATTGCAACCGCAGAGTCAGCAGCAAAAGTGGCAAGAGCCCCAGGAGAAAGGAAGAGCCCTGCAGAGGGGCCGCTCTGGAACCACAAGGGGAAGCCACTTGTCCCTCTATCCCCAGAGCTTGAGCTGCAGTGTCTGCATAAGCATGAACTCCCTGGCCTCAGCACTGAGGTGGGAGCTGTTTGCTCTCAGGCAATAAACTTTGACAGTAAATTGTTATAAAATACAAACATGCACATGAATACTGCAGCAAAACTTACGAAGGAGTGATCAGAACTCTAAAAAGCTTAGAATCTCCGGTTTCAAAAGCTGCTGCAACATGGTGAAGCAAATAGCCACAGGCTTAGAAATAGAAATTAAATTAAAAATCATTACATTCAGCAGAAAAGAATACTATTTTTATATAATGTTTCAGATGAACTGATTATTAATGAAGACATTTTTTTCTTATAATTGAAGATATAGTAAGAGAATGCATAAACAGGCATTTTGAATTAGAAAAACATTGTGACGCCACTTTCAGTTACTTGTACAACCTCCACAACTTACAGGAACCGTCAGAGGAAGTATTAAAATGCCACTGTATAAATTACCTTCCAAATTAAATTCAGGCTTACTTGGAAATGATTTTATGAAGAGTTAAATCGTTTTTGAAAAGTTGCTCTGCAGGAATCATCAGCTCTAGAAGTACTAAAATTTATATTTCAAAATACTTTATCAGGAATATAATGTACTTATTATACAAGGATATGAGTACTGGAAGCAGGGACCACTGGGACCATGTCAGAAGGCACCTACCACAAACAGGATTGAGAGACAGTGATAAAGGATAGGCAGCTTTAGAAATCTTTTCTAGAAACCGTTGGTTCTCTGCTTCTTCATTTGTATCTGCACCTAGGCACACCCAAATATGGCTTATTGTTTACGTCTGATAGCAGTTAATTAAGTGTTTTGATGGTTCAAGATGATTGCAAGCCATATCATAAATTTCTCAAAAATTGTTTCGGTGAATCCCCTTTTTGTTATATGACATTATTTCTCACCAGGCCATCTTTCATCTATTCATTATTAATAATCATGTCAACAAAAACAGGTTAAAGAAGAGAAGTATGCCAACCTTGTCACAGCCTATACTATAAGAACTCTTAAAAGGTC
>NW_017731780.1:152297-153732 GCF_001890085.2 Hipposideros armiger
AGAAACAATGGAAACATCTGCTATGCTAATGGTTGCTCGCTGGAGTCATTTTCATACTCAACAAATACATTTCATATTCCACAAATATATTAAGAAATCATGAGTCTGTGAGATATTTTCACACTTATTCACTTTTTAAATTATTAAATTATTCCTGTGGAAAGTATTAATATGTCCCTTTTAAACATGAGCCCCAAGGAAGTTAAATAGCTTGATCAAGTTCATAAAGTTAGAATAGAAGAAAGAACACGTGCTTTGTAATTAAATCCTTGCTTTTCCACTCACCTTTTGTAAGTTACCTAAACTCTCTGAGGTTAAAATTTGTCATCAGTGAAACAGGGATAATACGGCCTACCATAAATGGTCAGTGTGAAGATTTTATGCAGTCACGTATGTTCAAATGCCCAATACATGCCTGATGTTCTTAGACACCCAATAAATGCCGGTCCACTCTCCCTCCTCCAGTTCTTATTGTCTATCTTGGGAAAAACAGTGAACTGCATGGATGTCTCTGAAATGAGAATTAATGTAGTTTTCAAACTAATTTATTCAAAGCTGATCATTTAAACCAGGACTCATTATTATTATCATCTCGTGAGAATGGTGTTTGCTTTTCAAATCTAAACTTGAAATTTGGGGGGTAAAGAATATACTTTTAGGTTTTCATGGACTCCACCATTCCCTATCATCCTACAACATTGTCTGATTCATACATTCATATCACCCTCCTAGTACCTAAAGGTTTGAAATTTAAGCCTCTGCAGTGAATGTATCCTATGATTCTGCCACCTCAATGACTTCATAATATTTTGGTTTGGGCACAATTATTTAACTTTATTTTAAAAGTTTAGAGAATGGGGCAAAGAAGAGTTTGAAGAGTGACACAAAGAATCCACATGCTCTGATGGCCAAATCAAAGTTGTTGTGTTGTTTTTTTCCCCGACTTCACCAGCAAATGTTGTCACATTAGCTACATCCAAAGACTGGAGCTCAGCAGTAATTCATAGCTGTCAATATACCTAGCAACTCTTAATAAAAGGAGGGGAGTGGAAAGGGATTAAATTTACAATAAGGTAACCTAATTTTCAAAGTATTGTTAAGTCAGTATCTCTAAAGTTTTGTGTGGTGTTTTTTTATTTTATTTTATTTTTTTCTTTTCTCTGGAGTACCTTCAAAATAACTATTGCAATCTGAGACATAGACCATATAAAACAGACCAAATGATAAGATAATGGGCAAAAGCATTTCCAAAATGAGACCAGCTGTCGACCTTGTCTTTGGAAAGAAGGTTCTGGCAAAATTCCATTGGCCCTCAGCCTAGTTTTCTTTCAAACTGATTAGCAAACATTCTAGTCAATCAACCCTGGTCCAAATTAAGTTGTTGGTAGGAAGAAAGGAGCAATATGATTTGCATTACAAAGCTCTCAGGAATCTG
>NW_017731780.1:154622-159320 GCF_001890085.2 Hipposideros armiger
CCATGACATGCTATACATATCCATGCTAGGAGACAATATAATTTCCACTTTACCCACTTTATGGTGGTATGTACAGTTTGGAAGTATTCAAATCCTAAAGTACTGGCTGCATTCCAAAGCTAGTTTGTTCAGGGTGCTTATAAGCTGGGGAGCTATTTAAGCTACAGAACCCTCAAATTGTAGGAGTGGAGGAGAGAGGGAAAAAAAGAATCAAATTATTATTGTAAATCAAACAGAAATATTTCCATCTTCAGCATTCTGTAGGATAGAAAAAATTTTTCCTCTACCCTCTTGTATTCTGTGTCTGGGGTCTGTGAATTAAACTGACACAAGACAAATTAACAGAAGAAAAAGATATACAAATTTAATTGATGTTTTCAGTCTTTATGTGCACAGGGACTACACAGAAAAGAAGTGAAAACCTCAAGAAATGGTTAGACACAAAAGCTTATATACTGTTTTAACAAAGAATGATAAATTATGCTGAAGTGACTAGAAAAGGAAAGGGGGTTTATGTTTCTAAGGGCAGTAAATTGTGAGAAGGAGAATATATAAGAAAACTAATGGAAGATATGGGTTATTTTAACAAGGTTTCTTTGTGCAGACTCTTAGTATCAACTTTCCATCTTCTTCATGGCCATAAAATTCTCCTGGAGAAGAGATTTTTGGCAGCCATCGTTTCTCACAATTTCCTACATTTAGTCAGATAATGGAGGCTTTGAGAAGGCTTCTTTCTATATCTGTTGATTCTCAATTGCCCTCAGCTCAAAAAAGTCCATATGCCAAAGTGGCATATTTTGGGGGTTGAGGGTATGGAGGGGCATATTATAACATAACCCCCTTCAGTTCAATGGAAAATGGAAAAGGCCATCCAGACCCATTTTATAAAGAGAAAGAATCTGTGGACAGAAGAACAGAGATCTCATGCAATTCTAAAATGTAATTGCTGGAGGGTGGCTTAAAGACCATCATGTACAGCTGACTCTTTTAATAGGTAGGAAAGTAAGGCTATTCTAGCTCACCCCAAGGTCCTTAGCTAATGGATAACATAGAAAGATCTTAAGCAGGTCTCCTANTAAGTGGCTTGGCAGAAAAGTGAACCAGAAACATCTTATGATCAATCAAGATATCACATTAATATTATTTATTGTATTACATTAAATTATTACACCAAAAAATTAATTTTTTGCATTTTGTAAATTTATATTATTACTCATGTATTACCCTGTATTATGGTTTATAAGTCATAAAATATTTTTAAAGTGAAAAAACTTTATATTTTAGTGTACTCAATGAAACTTTTTTTCTACCTTTTAAACAAGGTGCTCCTCCACAATTTCATTTTGCACTGGACCCTGCAAATTACATAGCCAGTCATGGTGAATGATCGTGAATTCAAAGGGAGAGCAATCAGGTTGGCTGTGGGATTTTTCCAGCCACATTCAGCTCTGTGGAGAGCTGGAATTACAAGGACTGAAGTTGTGCCAAGTATCATGAGGTGAGAGAAGGACAGTTTATTAAGGATATGTGAAATCGATGATTTACAGATCAATGGTAGTGAATAGATTCCAATTGGCTCCAACTAGGTACAAAGTGAGGTCATCAGTACGTATTGTGTCATATAATACCTTAGAGAATGACCACTATCAAGGGCTCTTTACATGTATCCAGCAGTGTATGATCTAGCTCACTAGATTTTTTCATAGACGTTACCTAAAATTTTTATCAACTAGTGCTAGTTACATGCAGACTTCCAGTCAGCCAATGGTTGACTGCTCTCAAAAAGTCCAACCTTGAGTAGCTCCCAAAGTTTCCTGTGGGAAAGTTACCTTGGATGAGTTGAAATTCTTCTTTAGCTTACAAAATTCTTCACCATGTGCATATTTACCTCTTTAAAAGTTCACATTGTCATTCAACATATTTGTTGCCTTTATTAGTCTGTTAACATCAGAGTTAATCTCCTAATTAAGCAATAGTTATCCCAATGACTGTTTGTGATGGTTAATTTTATGTGTCAAATTGACTGAGCCATGAGGTACTCAGATATTTGGTTAAATATGATTCTATGTCTGAGAGGGTGTTTGGGGATGAGATAACCATTGGACACAAAGCACTTCCTGTTGTGGGGGTGGCTCACCCAATCAGCTAGAGGCTTGAACAGAACAAAAAGACTGACCCTCCTGCCAGTGAGAGGGAACCCCTGCTGCCTGACTACATGAGCTAGAATGTTAGTCTTCCCCTGAATGAGGATTTGGACTGAAACACGGACTCTTCTGGGGTCTTGAGCCTACCAGCTTTTGGACCAGAACTTACACCATGGGCTCTCCTGATCCGCAAGCTTCAGACCCNTATTCATATTTAGATATTTTTCATTAATGCTCTTGGGGTCAGTTAAAAGATAAAGGGCAACTCAGCTCATTAATAAAATTTAAAAGTTGAATTTCCAGGTTAATTACTCTCTGCCACCACTAAGGCATTTTAAATCTGCACCGATGAGCATATAAGCAATGAAAAGTGGCTGTCTAGAAATGAACCTAGAAGAAAAAAAAAAAATTAACAGGACAGGATAAACAAAGCAGCAGTCCAGCCAATGCTTCCCTTGCCCCCATGGAACTTTTAACTTCTTTTTTTTAACTTTTAACTTCTTAACATTGGCTGATGTGTTCTCTGCTGACCTGCTACTATAAATGCCTCATTGTTTGGTAACCAAAGGGAAAAGAAATCTTATTGCTGATAACCTGATTAAGAATTTTGAAAACAAGGGACATAGCAGGTAATGATCTTTCTGTATGATGTCTGTTCTTTGTTACCACTCAAGCTTTCATAACATAAAGACGTGACCTTTTCAGTCCTTGTGCAATGCTTGTTGGTCCAAAGAAAATGCCGATAGAATCCTCCTAATTGGCTCCCAACACAAATGGAGCGATCACCATGAAAAATCATTAGCCCAGGCTCATTTCATTTATTCTAAATAAAGGAACGTTCACAAGTCTGTTCTATTTAAATACCCGTGTGTGTGTGTGTGTGTGTGTGTGTGTGTGTGTGTGTGTGNAACATAAAACTTTAAGTTTTAAGACTATACTAAACATGAGAAAGAGGAGACTGGATTTTGACACTTATAAATACTTCACAGGATGGTTCCACCTCTGTAATTCTGGTATAGCTCCTACTGACCTCATCAATGTAGGAGAGACACACAAATCAGGATATGAAGATACAAAGTTAAATGGGCAATACAGAGCATTGGGTATAGAGGAAACAACATAAGCAAATGGGTAGAAATGAAAAATTAATAGGTATGGTCCAGGAAATTGTTCCTGGAAATACATTCCAGGTGAGCAATTTCCACTGCCAGTTTTGGCTCTGGAGTCCAACAGATCCAAGTCCAAATTGCCCCTTTCCCTTCTATCAGGAAATTTACCCCTCTCTGCCTCAATTTCCTTTTTGTAGAATGGGAATGAGAATATAACATAGTGTTTGGGCAAAAATGAAATAAAATAAATGAATATAAAGTTCTTAGCACAATTCCTAACAAATAAGAGATAAACTAATATAAGCAATAATAACAATGATAATAACAATTATTATTCTTAGTTGCTACAGTAGCCAGTTTCTAGAGAAAAATAGGAGCATGTGAGCTAGTAAGTGGCCAGGTCTAATCATGAAAATATCAGTTATAATGTATACTATCAAATTGAGTGAAATGGTTATGGAAATTTCAAGTACATATTAGGAAAATGCTCAGAAGTCAAGCTGTTCCAAGAAATATCACTTGCATCCATCGTTAGCTCATCATCATGGGCCCTTAAACAGGCTCTCTCCTCATTTGGAGATGTGCTGTCTGCAAGAGGAGAAGGAGTCACCTTCATTATGGGAAAACGTGCTTGGGGGAGGCACTGAATGCTAATAAATTTTGCTTCGTGCTTACTAAAGTGAAAAGCCAACAGTGCTATCTAGCTTGGATCCATTTCTGATATGGCAAATAACTACCAAAATCACTAGCATTGTTAAAGCATTTCAATGAACACATACAACAAAGACAGTGAACTGCTCTGAATGGCCTCTAAATCAAAATGATCTGTGTCTCCAAAATAAAACTGTCGTGCTGAAGGCTTCTTTCATGTGGGAAACTTCCCAAAAGAACAACAGAAGCCCACTGTCTGGATTTTCAGTTCCATCTATTTTTGTTGATTATGCATGGTTTCTGATTATTCTTGGCAAACATGTTTAATTCATATGATGTAATAATCAATGTTTTAATGAAATTGCTTTTTGTGTATCTCTTCCTAGATCCCAGAATGCAAACTCTTCAGAGGCAGCACAACCAGGTTTTGTATTTCTGTATGTGCCAAAAGTTGTCATAATAAAGTTCAACGTACACACAACAAATGTTGGTCAAATAAATTGCACCTTTATCCAAAAGAGTGAAACACCTTTTCAAGTCATACTACTATCTCTACAGGGCATTTTGCATACAGAGAGTTTAAGAATTAATGACACTAGATGAAAGATCTTGGAGTATCAGACATAGTAAAATACCCTTTAGTTACTACAGCCTAAGAAAGTCTATGTACCAAGAGATTCATGAGCAGAGGTTGCACAAAATGAACTACTAAGGTCTCTCAGAATTCTGAATTTCTATGACTAAATATTCTGCCAATGCTATTCCATATATATATATATATATATATATATATA
>NW_017731780.1:161644-173673 GCF_001890085.2 Hipposideros armiger
GTTCCAATACAGTTATTTGTTTACTGGCTAAAAACTCCCTCACAGACAGTGCCATGTGAGCTGGTGCATTGTCGTGATGTAAGAGCCATAAATTGTTGGAGAAAAGTTCAGGTCATCTAACTTTTTCACACAGCCTTTTCAGCACTTCCAAATAGTAAACTTGGTTAACTGTTTGCCCAGCTGATACAAGTTCATAATGAATACTCCCTCTGATATTAAAAAATATTAGCAACATTGTTTTGACTCTTGATTTGGACTGATGTAACTTTTTTGGTAGTGGAAAATTGGCTGGCTTCCATTGTGCACTTTGATGTTTTGTTTCTGGGTCAGATTGGTACACCCATGTTTCTCATCACTAGTGATAACACAACCCAAAACACTGTCTTGTTTCTCCAAAAGGTTTTGGCAAACTTCAACTCTCCTTTGCTTTTGTTCATCCGTGAGCTCCTTCAGGACCATTTTTGCACACACCTTTCTCATGCCAAGATTTTCAGTTAAGATTTTCCTAACTATTTCTCTATTGATGTTTACTTGGTCTGCTATGCTTCTCACAGTCAGCTGAGCTGACGATTTTGACATACAATGAGATGAATTTTTGCAATATTTTCATCTGTTCTGCTCGTTACTGGCCGCTCTGACCTCTCTTTATCAGTGACACGTTCTCTCCCCTCAGAGAAACATTTAATCCATTTGTGCACTGCCGTTTTCTTCATGGTATTATCCCCATAAACTTGGACTAACATGTCCCTGATTTTCCTTGCACTCTTGCCACGTTTAACAAGAAATTTAATGTTTGTTCATTGCCCTAATTGAAGCTCATTCTCGTGATGGTATACAATAACGTGCAACAACAATAATGAACACCACTCAACAAGACACTGCCACATGTCGAGCTGTGAGACACTGACATACCAAGCTTATGAAACCTTACTGAGCTGTTTGTACAGTGCTGCCAATGTAAGTGCATGGTGGCAAGTTCGCAAACATACTTGTCAGACCTTGTAAATATTAAATCGTTCCCAAGCCTTAGGAAAGTCTAGGAGTTCCATTAGAGATGTATGACTAGAGCACTATTAAGTGATATGCCAATACTGTGACCTTAGTTGCATAAGCAGCTTCCCATACCATTCTTTCTGGAAATAACATAAAAAGCACACAAAAGAATATTTTTTTAAATAATATAAATTCCATTTTAAGCAAAACTAGGAGAAAATAGAGATAAACTGTAGACTCCGAAAATCTGTGTGGAAACTGAAAACAGCTGAGATCAAGCAAGTCATGTGACAGGAAGAGGAAAACAAAACAAAAAAATGTAACTAGACACAGTAGTGGCTGATTTCAGAAAGTGCTAGTAAAATTACACTTCCTGAAAGCCACTCACTGACTGTAAGATACAAAAATTTTACTCTTTGTTTGCAATGATGGCTTCAGGAACTGAGATGGACAGAATGTCACCAAAAATCCTCCTGGGCCTAGTTTGATTCAGAGAAGCTGAAGCAATACAAAGAATCACACCAATCAGCCATATTTGCAGAAGCAATCTCTTTCTATAGTAACAGAGAATAGAAACTTTTGGTTGTTAAGCCTGCAAGATAACTTTGGTCCCTCCTCTGCTCTCCACAGGAAATTCCCACAAATTGCTGATTCAAAAATATTTCAATTAATTCAGTAATAAATAATTATTGATTTATGTAAAAACAATATAAGAAAAAAATATAGAAAAGAAAAGCAAAACATCTACAGATTTAAAAGTTTATAATGAAAATTATTGCCAAAGACAAGAGGAAAAATTTACCCAGGTATTTTGCCATGAAATAAAAAACTTAGTGAAGGTATCACATCAAAAATAGAAGACCATGAAGCAGAATTACAAGAACAAAGGAGAGAAGTGGTAAAGTAATAAAAAGAGATAAAATGTGTGCAGGCTAAAACCAAAATAAAAGAAGAAAAACCAAAATCATTAACATGGACGAAGTACAGAGATTAAAAGAAACTGTAGAAAACACACTAAGGAACATAAAGGATAGAAATGTTTTAATTAAATGAAATTGAAATAAAGGAAGAGTTTTAAAAGGCTTATAGAGAAAATGATGGCTATATATCATCAAAGATGATCTTGTTAACCAAAAAAAAAGGTTCAGGGTGTAATTAAGTACAGAATGCATTTATCTGAGCAAAATGATTGCAATCCAAGAGATGCAAATTCAAGTAGCAATCCAAACTGAGCTTCAGAGAGAAAAAAAGAAAGGCAGGGTTTATAAAAGCAAAAACCACAAAATATAATTCTTTCATGCAAATGAAGGATTGCAGGGTTGGTTATCAGAGATTGGTTATTTCCAATATGCAAATGAGGGAGGCAAAAACTACAAGGGTGGAAGTAAATTCCATATATGTTTATGTAGCAGTTGTTATTCCAGAATGTTTATGACTCAGACTTGAGCTGAGTTTAGCAGAAGGTATAGCAACTTAATAGCAGCTCTTGAGAACAGAGACACAAGGTGTACATATGCCCCACTTTCTTAATAGCATCTTGACTCTATTTTCAGTGACTCTGTTAGCAATGTTTATTCCATTTTATTTTTTCTTATCAATCAGAAATATACCCCAAAAACGAGTATTAAAAGAAGAAAATTAAAGCATTAAAACAGAACAATCACTTTTCAAAATTAAAATTACATTTCCCAAAAGGGAAACACTAAGAATATTCTAGAAAATTTTAAAGAAATGTTAAAGAAAAAAAATCCTTTAGTCTGTCAGGAAAAAGGAACAAATCTCTTATTTAAAAATAAATAAATAAATAAAGAAGAGATTGTAACTGGCCAACCTCATATTTCATATTTTTTTCATAGCAACATCCAATGCCAAAATACAGTGGAACAACAGTTACAAGATATTCTAAAATAGAAACTGAGAACCAAAGTTTTTATACCCAGCCTAATTGGCCTTGAAATATAGACTTTAGGCAGTTTCAATTCACAATAACTCAAGGAATATTTTCCTTCTTGGGAAAACTACTAGGGAATCAACTCAGGCCAGCCAAGAGGTGAGCAGGAAAACTATGGGAAAAGAACTAAGACAAAAATAAACATGGGAATTAGGGTAATATAATAAATTTAAATGCATATGCTCTGGAAATATACGAATATGATATCTAACAAAAACTGGAAGAGAAAGGAAGAAAGAAAGGATATAGCACATAGAGTAAACTAAGGCAGATGCATACAGCCATGAAGTTTGTACAATTCACAATTCTGACATGCACAGCAACCTCTAGAGCTATGTAGACACAATGTGTACAAACATAGGCAGCAGTCCTGAGGAGATTTATTTCATTCAACATGCCTGTAATAGCTGGTAGTCAAATTACTATTTAAAGCAATGAATCAAATTTTAAAAATATAAGCATATTTAACAGTAAAATGGCAAATACTCAAACACTGATAATGTTATTGCTTATATTCCAGTGGTGAGAGAGATGAAAGGAAGAAGCGTGGGGGGGGGGGGGGGGGGAATACCTAAATTTAACACTAAGCAAAACAGGAAAGTACCAAGTACTGTGTAAGCCAATGGAAGGTGAAAAATATTATATAGTTATCATTTAAAAGGTAAACATTAAGCAATTATCCAAACATAGCCACCAGAAAAATTGTTCAGACCATAATGAATAAATCGTACCATAGTGAAAAACTTCCAAAAACTTACAAACACATAAAATCTAACATAAGACAAGTGAAAGACCAAGCATAACTATTATATCAATAAATGTCGATGTGATATATAAAACATGTTTTATATATAAACAAATGTTTTATGTATAATAAATATAATGTATATATAAACAAACAATTCAAACATTGTTGAACAACACAAAAGAGAAATTGATCAGACTTCCAGTATAGCTGTTGAGGAATTTAGCATACTCTTTTCTCCCCAGTGAAACAACTCTTTTACTAGTAAAGATTATAAAACACAAGCAGTTAAAATCTCTGGAAATTGACCTAAGGGCATAGAGCAAATCAATAAGCATTTATTAAAGAAAATGTCCTAAATGTCTAAAAGAACAGTGGGAATCTATGATATTTGAGCCAGAACCTTCCCCCATTCTTTCCTGAGCTATATGTTACAGAATGTCTACTTATATATTAATGTCAAGAAGATGGAAGCATTGATTTCACCCCAGGTTGCCAGCGTCTCTCGCCCCAGTCACCACCCCACCAAGTAAAGAAAATTCAGATGGCATCTAAATCATGAGGAAATGATGGGATATTTCAATAAATGGTGTTTGGACAACTAAGTAAATATATATAAAAAATAAAATTGGATCCATTTCTCACATTACATTCCAGAATAAATTCCAAGAGAAAAACTTAAATATAAATAAAAACAAAACCATAAAAATAACATAGAATAACACAGAAGAATTTCTTTAAAACCTAAAAGTGAGTAAATTCTTTCTATTTCTGAAAACCCACAATCCATAAAATATTAACAATTTACTATATAAAGTTAAAAAAATTTCAACATGGCAAAAAATAATAAGCAAAATTGAAAGACATGACAAATTGGGGGAAACATTTGTAACTATATCACAGATAAAGGGTTAATCTCTCTAATATATAGGAAGCTTTCAGAAAGCAATGAGAAAAATTAACAACAATAAACAAAAGCATCCAAAGATATAAACAGATACTTCTCAGAAAAATTCAGATGACTCTTTGACAGATGTTAATCTCAGTTATAAAATAAGAAATGCAAATTAAATTACCCTGAAATACCATTTTTCACCTTTTAGATTGACAAAAACACAAAGGTTTATGACACACGTGATCCATGAGGCTGTGGAATATAAAATTTTACTATCCCTATGGAGGGCAAATAGTATCTATCAAAGTTACAAATACATATAATCTTTGATGAAGCAATTACACTTTTTAGGTTTATACAACAGATATAAGTACTTGAATGTATACAAAATAATGCATGAATAACTGTATTTATTGAAGCATTATTAGCAAATGATTAGAAATTAATCTTACTATATTTCAGTAATGGACTGGTTAAGTTATAGTATATATCCATTCAATGGACTGCTATGCAGTCATAAAACAATTGCATGGACTCTATGTACTGACTGATATAGAATATTGTTTACACAAAAAGCAAGGTTTATAATGGTGTGTTTAATATGCTCCCTTTCACATGAAAAATGAAAACCTAAGGTATATACTTTTTTGTTTGTATATGTAAATAGAAATTCTGGAAGGCTGCACACGAAAATAATAATAGTATCTAACAATAGTATCTAATAATAGTATCTAAAATAATAATAGTAATAGGGGAACTGGGTGGGGGACAAGTGTGAGATTAGGAGGAAGAATTCTCAATCCATGATTGCTAATTTTTAAATATTTAACCATGTGTATTAATTTCCTACTAAAAATAAATCAAATTTTAAAATAATAAAGATCATATAGGTCAAATAAGTGATTTTCTCCCTGGCCCAGTCTCTACTCCTTACTGTGAATGTCTGTAGAAAAATATACCTACAGGAAATAATTGCAAAAAGATTAAAATAAAATAAAAAGCAAGGCAACATTTATTACTAGCTGAGTGAGAATTCGGCCCCAAACTCCATAGGATGAAGTACCTGGAGAACACTTTAAGCCTTGTGTGGAGATCTAAATGGACCCCATCCTCTTGAAAGCCAATCTGAATCTCAAGAGCTGCACACCCAACAGGGCCAGAGAAAGAGAAAGCAAAGACAGAACAGGACTAAGTTTTCTCCAAAGCAGTAGCTGATTGCCAGGCTGCCAAGCAGCCCGAGGAGAGTGCATGCATTGGGCCCTGAAATCCTCCTGGTGCTAACTCCAGAAATGTCTGAAGGGAGGTAAACGTCCACTCAGTGAACTTATGGTTAGAATGAGGAGACCACACACACTGATTTTTATCCCTTTAAGGCCCCACCTCTAGAATCTGTGAAGCAATCAGTTATCACCAAACTCAGAACACTCTTCCTTGTTTTAGGGAAATGGACTTTATTGCCCTTGGTTAACACTCACAGACAAGAGATTAGGGGAAGAGCCCTGAGCTCCCCAGCGAGGCTAACTGGGTATTTTCCAAGGATAAGCTCAGGACTTGATTGGCTATTAAACCCATGAAAGACAGGGTTTAATGCCTTCTATCAATAAATATTTACATACACATCATCTACATGAATTGAATTTATAATGTGCATACATTTCTTGCAACTTGAAAAACATCTCACATTAATCCAAGTAGAAATGTAATCATAGATAATACGATACACACAGTCCCAGCTTAAATTTTAAATGACGCGTTTTTGCATGCTAGGGTAGACTCAGGAGCTGTTTGCTATGAGGGGCCTGGAGACACGTCTATTCAATCATTTGTGTACTATGAAATGATACTTTTCTACAGAAACGAGAAGATATTAGGTCTATATTCATGTGTTTTCTAATCTACTTGATCAGTTTTGCCATGAGAGATTCAGAGGTTGAATACGTCTATGTATGGCTCTTTAATTTGGCTCACAAGTCACATGAATTAGAAGTTTAAACGTAGCGTAATGATTTATATAATATAAAACTCAATTACCTAAATTCTTTGGAATATGAAAATTCTGAATCGCCAAAAATTCTAGATAATTGAGTCAGTCATCATCAAGAATATTAGATTATATCTCTGTATATTACATAATATATATTATATAAATATACCATAATAGATATAATAAGGCCAATTAAAATATGTGGGGTTATTTGCATTGCTTAGCTTTTTCACCTATTTAATGCTTCTCTCACCCCTTCATTGCTGCCAGTGCCCCCATGTAGCCGCTTTTCTCCCTACTCCTAATTTCCTCCTTTTACATCTACAATAAACTTCAAAATCATATATTAAAGCTTCTTTAAATAGACGACAACCTAAGATAAGGCTTTGAAATAAGAGCTAAGGGAATCTCTTGAAGCTATGGGCATGAAGTGTTAATGCAGGCACTTGGAGGCACCTAGTATGGCTGTGGACAGGGCTTTGTGCTTCCCACTTTGGGCTACACCTAATAATAGAGTGTGCTAATATATGAGTATGGGCTAGATTAGGCATCACTTTGTAAGAAATGTCTATCCTATTTTATCTATGCCTTGCTTTTTTGTAAAAAGGAGTTTTTTATTAATATAAAATCACAAGGTAAATTTTTTTTTTTTGGTCATGAAAAAAATGAGGTGAAGTATAAAACAAAGGGAAAGAAAAAACAGTCAAGTTTAAGACTCATCACACAACGCACACCAACCAGTCTTCTTTATTTGCTGGAGATGAGTAAAAAAATTGGTTTTACGCTCTGTAGTCAGTCCAAAGAAGGTAAGAAAATTCACATTGTCTACTTAGTGCAAATGAAACAATTGCTTCGATAAAGCACAATTTTTTCATACAGCGAGCCCACAAAGTAATTTCCCTTAGTTTCTCATCAAAAAGTCACTGTGAAATGTAAAAATAGTCTCCTCAACAATTTACAAGAGACAGGAAGGTGAATTTCACTGGACTGTTTTTTGTAAAATTCTACAACGTAAGTCAACAGTACAACTCAATGGGGAAAAGAAAAGGTTCCAGCTCATTAAAAACACATAAAATGACTTATTTCAAATCACAGTAACAGCTGATTGTCTATGGCTGTTCCCGATGGCCCAGTGGCAGTGTCTGTTTCAGTGTCCAGCCATTTGGTCAGCTCACAGTGGAGAATGTGAGTCTACTTAGCCCCTGAAATCACTGAAGGGTGCTTTACCATCCCCACTTAGGTTCCTCAGCACATCAGATAAGACTGGATTTATGCCAAGGAAACACTACAGTGGAGAACTTCACTGTTATTCCAAATAGCCACTTAAAATATGGTTTTTAACTATGGGCTTTAAAACAAGGGAAGTAGAGACAAATTAACCAAAAGAAACAAAGCATTCATCATTACTGTCAGTGGTTAGTGGTCAATGCCTGAAGCCTAGATGAAGTACTAGCTCATTGCTAAAGGCACAATCCAACATAGAGGGAAAAGGGAAAAAGAAATTCAACATATGAATACAGTACTACTCCTTTTGCCTGTGTAAGCAAGCCAAAATGTCAACACTGACTCTTTAACTTTACTTTCTATATAAACAAGCAGTATTAGCATTTCCCCAGAGAAAAGCCTAGAAAGTTGTTCATAATGAGGTAAGATTTGGAATTAAAAATTACAGTCTTGTGCTTGAACAAAGCCAGATTATCTAGTGCAAACAATGGATCAATTGTCAGTTGAGTGAAAAGATAACCAAATTTCCAATGGCCAGGGGCCTGGAAGGATAACCATTACACGGAAAGTTTTTATGCCTCCATTTTCCTACGTGTTAGAGAAGGGAATGGTTTAACCTTGACAACAAGAGCTCTTCACACACAAATACCTAGCATTCAATTGGCATAGGTCTGAACCTCCTGGAGACAGATGACTTTGCTCTATTAATTTAATTTTTTAGCTATGTACTTAAAAAATGGGTATTAATGATTTATTGAGCTTAGCAGTTCTAGAGAAAGAGTACCACACTCACAGACCTTGGAATGTAAACCACTAAGATACAGAGACAATGTTTATGTAAATCACTGTGTTCAGCACCAAAATCATGTCAATGAGTAATGATGTACTTAGAAAATACTTTTTTGGTAAAGATAATAAGGAATCAGGACTCTTGATTAGAGGAGACAGAAACCTAGTCCAAGTCATCTATCTCAAAAAAGTTGTTGCAGCAACCCTACCCAAACTTCAGGAAGACCATGAGCAAAGCTGGACCTCAAGCTTAGACCAGGGCCTGAAAAGGGGCCAGGATTGTGTAACTCTAGTAGGTCTTTCATTCCCACTTTCTTGATGTATTGGCTTTATACTCTCCAACCTGAAATCCACTTCTTCCCTATAGCAGGAAATATAAATCCAGTGGCTCTCTGCTAGCATGTTTCTAAACTGAAAGGCAAAGGTTCCCTTAATTTGTTTCCTCCTGTGTTTGGTCCCACTGACTCACCTGCTTACTGTCACACCAATCCTGTAGCTAGGGGTGTAGTGTTTTGTCATTGGCCCAGGTAGGGTCACGTGCCTACCCTTAAAATGAGGGTCAGAGATTAGTGTTTGGACTGAGGGAAGAGAAGTAGTTCCTGCAAAAGAAAGGAGAACGCACTGAATTACAGAAATAAGGAGAAATGATGAATCAAATAAATCATTCATGGGAAATTTTGCTTCTTTTGCTCCACTGAGCAGTCACTTCGGGTCATGCAGAGGTTGCCTACAAAACATAGGATTGCTTTAGAACACTAGATACATTATCTCATTGAGGCCATTAAGGTCTCAGGAATCTTTATTTGTGACCTGCCTTAAACCAGTATGGATTTAAGGCTGATTTCAATGCTACAGAACTGACAGCAAGAGTCACACTTACGTGTACTGATGATAATAGAAGACAGTATTCCATAAAGAATAATCAAAATTACAAAACTCATTCAACAAAGTACAGTTGTGTTAAGAGAACATGGCTCACTTAGAATAGATTACCACGCAGCTCAGCAGGAGTACTTAAGAGCCCCAAGTGTTAAAAGGCAAGAATGGCTTTTATACAGGATATGATTTGTATGGAATCAGATATTTCTAAGGTATATTAAAACAAATGTCTTCTAGCAATAAGGTGAACAGGATATTTTGAAAAGCCCTTACTGCAAAACACATAGAAATAGCAGATAAAACAACAAACATCCATTTAAATGCATAGTTGTGCTTCCAAGAGAGTGAGAGAAATATCCAAGGGGTAATGACAATAAGACAACGCAGAAAACCCATATGGTCAATGAATACCCAAGCCACGTCTGTTCTGGGAACATTTGTTAATGCCAAGACTCTAGAGACTGGAATCTCAGTGCTATGCAGGGGACAGGAGACAAACCCTAGGCTCTTGCAAGGCAGAGAGTTGGAAGTGAGGCCCCTACAGAAATTCAGAACTCACAGATCAGGAAATAAAAGCTTTTAATGGAAGTGAAGAGATGAAAAGGGAACTTGTCTATTTTAGTCTGAGCCCTAAGAAAGGGAAAAACTCCTCCTTGAGAATGAAACACCAGAGTTCTACCCTGAAATAGGTTTGGATTTTGAATTTATTCTTCAACAGAGTCTAAGAAAATCTAAGCCAAGAAAGAAATGTAAAGAAATTCCAGGTAGAGAAAGTTTTGGAACACAAGGTTGAAACAAATATAAAACTTCTCTTGAGTGACATGCTCACAGCTGGGGCCTCAGAGACTTCCACCAAGTAGGAATAGCTGAACGAGCACCCACAAATCAAAACTGCAAAACACAGAAATTATTTGTTGGCTCTGCTGACTCGGGCCCATGTTAGCTTATTTCCTTATGCAGAAGTAGAAAGGGGTCAAGAATTTTTAAAACTCCATCAATCCAATAGGAGTCAGGAAAGCAGGAAGGGAAGAAGCATAAAATATTGAGGCAAAAGAAAGCACCTAAATAAGAGAGTATAATAAATCTAGCAATTGGCAATTGCCATCAATCTAAATGGCTTGAGCCAGTCAAAATAGAAATAATGAGACTAGACTCAAAAGCTGAATCTAGCTATATGTAGTTTAAAAGAGCCCACCTGAAACATGATGATGATATACAAGGTGTGATCAAACAATACAGGGAATGTTTAAATTAAAAAAAATTTATTACAGTAAAAGACACATTGCCATTAATCCCCCTTAAAATACTACCCCTCACTTCAAACATACTTATCCCACCATCCTTGCCAATTTCTGCAGCGGTTCTGGAAGTCCTCTTTCATGAGTGTCTTTAGTTGCACTGTCATGGCTGTGTGTCAATGTCCTGAATTGATTAAAATGTTTACCTTTCATGGTCATTTTGACTTTGAGGGAGAGCCAGAATTCGCATGGTGCCAGGTCTGGTGAGTAAGGTGGATGAGGACACACAGTTATGTTTTTATTTGACAGAAATTTCTGTACCAGAAGCAATGTGTGACACAGAGCATTGTCATGATGGAGGATGAAGCAAAGACTCACAAAATAGGACCTCCACAACTGCTTCAGAAAGTGGCAAGAACAATGGGATACATGTGTTTGAAGTGAAGGGAAGTATTTTAAGAGGGATTAATGGCAATGTGTGTTTTATTGTAATAATTTTTTTTTATTTAAACATTCACCATATCTTTTGATCACACCTCATATACAAAGAATTCTTAAAATTCAACAATAAGAAAACAAGCAACCCGATTAAAAAATGCACCAAAGACCTTAACAGTCACCTCACCAACAAAGATATACATTGTAGATGGCAAATGAGCATACGAAAAGATGCTCCACATCATATGTTGTCAGGGAAATACAAATTAAAACAACAATGAGATACCATTACACACAATTAGAATGGTCATAATCCAGAACACTGACAGCACCAAATGCTGACAGGGATGTGGAGCAAGAGAAACTCATGTATTGCTGGTAGGAATGCAAAACGGTACAGCCACTTTGGAAAAGAGTTTGGTGGTTTCTTACAAAACTAAACATATTCTGACCATGTGACTTAGCAATCACACTCTTTGGTATTTACCCAAAGGCACTGAAAACATGTCCATGTAAAAATCTGCACACAGCTTTATTCATAATTGTCCAAACTTGGAAGCAATCAAAATGCCCTTCAGTGAGTGGATAAATAAACTGTGGTACATGTACGCAATGAAATATTATTCAGCACAAAGAAAGGAGCTACCAAGAAAAAAAAAAAAGATATGGAGGAACCTTAAGTGCATATTATTAAACGAAAGAAGCCAATGTAAAAAACAACAACAATAACAACAAAAAAACGTATACTGTATAATTCCTACATTATGACATCATTCTGGGAAAGGCAGAACTATGGGAGAAAAAGAAATCAGCGGTTGCAGGGAGATGGGAGGGAATGAATGGGCAGAGCAGAGGAGATTCTTAGGGCAGTGACCAGTATTCTGTATGGTATT
>NW_017731780.1:176601-181655 GCF_001890085.2 Hipposideros armiger
CTCTTCCCATTTTTTAATTGGATTGTTAGTTTCTTTGGTGTTGAGTTGTTTGAGTTTTTAAATAAAGTTTGTATATTAACCCTTTATCAGATGTATCATTAGCAAATATCTTCTCTCATTCAATAGAATGTCTTTTTGTTTTGTTGATGGTTTTCTTTGCTGTGCAAAAATTTTTTGTTTGATGTAGTCCTATTTGTTTATTTTTTTGTTTGTTTCCCTTGCCCAAGAAGATATATCAGTAAAAATATGACTAAGGTTAATGTCTGAGGGTTTACTATCTAAATTTTCTTCTAGGAGTTTTATTATTTCAGTTCTTACATTTAAGTCTTTAATCCATTTTGAGTTTATTTCTTGTATATGGTGTAAGAAGGTGGTCCAGTGTCAATTGTTTTGCATGTATCTGTCCAGAGTTCCTAGCATCTTTTATTAAATAGACTGTCTTTACCTCAAATGTAAATTCTTGCTTCTTTTGTCATAGATTAAATGACCATATAGGCATGGATTTGTTTCTGGGCTCTTTATTCTGTTCCATTGATCTATGTGTTTGTTTTTATACCAATACCATGCTGTTTTGATTGGTATGGCCTCGTAGTGTAATTTGACATCAGGTAGCATGATACCTCCAACTTCGTTCTTCTTTCTCAGGATTGTCATGGCTATTTGAGATCTTTTATGGTTCCATACAAATTGTAAGATTATTTGGTCTAGTTCTTTGAAAAATGCCATTGGTATTTTGATAGATATTGCACTGAATCTATAGATTGCTTTGGGTAGTATGGACATTTTAGCTATATTAATTCTTTCTATCCATTAGCATGGTACTGCTTCCATTTATTTGTATCTTCTTTAATTTCTCTCTTCAATGTCTTATAGTTTTCTGAGTATAGGTCTTTTATTTCCTTGATTAAATTCATCCCTAAGTATTGTTTTATGCCATTATCTTTTTCTGACAGTTCATTATTGATATATAAAAAGACAACACATTTTTTTCATTTTTTTTTCTAAAGATTTTTATTAAAATATAACTAATATACAATATTATATTAGTTTCAGGTGTACATCATAATTATTTCACAGTACCCACTTGGCAGTACACATAGTTATTGCCATATTATTGATTATATTCCCTATGCTAAAGAAATGATCACTATAATAAGTCCAGCAACCATCTGAAACTGTACCATGTTATCACAATATTATTGACTATATTTCCTATGCTATATACTACATCACCAAGACTTATTTATGTATTTATTTATTTATTTATTTCAGATGTACAAAACAATGTAATAGTTAGATATTTACACCCCTCACAAAGACTTATTTATTTTATACATGGAAATTTGAAACTCTTATTCTTTTTTATCTTCTCCCCTTTTTAAATTTTTCAATTAGAGTTGACATTCAATATTATTTTATATGAGTTTCAGGTGTAGAGCATAGTGGTTAAACATTTATATAATTTAAGAAGTGATCGCCCTGAGTAGCACCCACCAGGAATGAATCCCACTTGATCGTGCTATATGAGTTTCTTAATGTATTGCTGAATTCAGTTTGCTATATTTTGTTGAGGATTTTTACATCTGTATTCAGTAGGAATATCGGCCTATAGTTTTCTTGTTTTGTAATGTCTTTGTCTTGTTTTGGAATCAAGGTAATGGTGGCCTTATAAAAATGAGCTAGAGAGACTTCCTTGTGAATTTTTTGTAGCAGTTTGGAAAGAATAGGTGTTAATTCTTTTTTGAATGTTTAGCAAAATTCACCTATGAAACCAGCTGGCCAGGACTTTTGTCTGTTGGGAGCTTGTTGATTACTGATTTGATTTTGTTAATAGTAGTTGGTCTGTTCAGATTTTCCGTTTCTTCTTGAATGCAGCCTGGCAAGATTGTATGCTTTTACTAATTTATCTATTTCTTCCAGATTACTCAATTTGTTGCTGNTTTTTTATTTAAACATTCACCATATCTTTTGATCACACCTCATATACAAAGAATTCTTAAAATTCAACAATAAGAAAACAAGCAACCCGATTAAAAAATGCACCAAAGACCTTAACAGTCACCTCACCAACAAAGATATACATTGTAGATGGCAAATGAGCATACGAAAAGATGCTCCACATCATATGTTGTCAGGGAAATACAAATTAAAACAACAATGAGATACCATTACACACAATTAGAATGGTCATAATCCAGAACACTGACAGCACCAAATGCTGACAGGGATGTGGAGCAAGAGAAACTCATGTATTGCTGGTAGGAATGCAAAACGGTACAGCCACTTTGGAAAAGAGTTTGGTGGTTTCTTACAAAACTAAACATATTCTGACCATGTGACTTAGCAATCACACTCTTTGGTATTTACCCAAAGGCACTGAAAACATGTCCATGTAAAAATCTGCACACAGCTTTATTCATAATTGTCCAAACTTGGAAGCAATCAAAATGCCCTTCAGTGAGTGGATAAATAAACTGTGGTACATGTACGCAATGAAATATTATTCAGCACAAAGAAAGGAGCTACCAAGAAAAAAAAAAAAGATATGGAGGAACCTTAAGTGCATATTATTAAACGAAAGAAGCCAATGTAAAAAACAACAACAATAACAACAAAAAAACGTATACTGTATAATTCCTACATTATGACATCATTCTGGGAAAGGCAGAACTATGGGAGAAAAAGAAATCAGCGGTTGCAGGGAGATGGGAGGGAATGAATGGGCAGAGCAGAGGAGATTCTTAGGGCAGTGACCAGTATTCTGTATGGTATTATAATAACAGATATACACAATTATGCTTTTGTCCAAACCCATAGAATGTACAGCACCAAGAATAAGTCCTAAAATAAGCTATAGACTTTGGGTGATTATGCTCTGTCCATGTAGGTTCATCTGTGGTAAAATAATGTACTATTTTAATCAGTGATGTTGATAATGGGGGAGGTTATGCATGTACATGGGTAGGCACTGTATGGGAAATCTCTGCCTTTTTTTCAATTTTTTGGACTTTATTCAGCCTTTAAAAAGAAGGAAATCCTGTCATATGCTACAACATGGATTAACCTTGAGGACATTATGCTAAGTGAAATGTCATTCATAAGAAGATAAATACTACATGAATCCACTTATATGAGGTATCTAAAGTAGTCAAACTCTTAGAAATGGAAATTAGAATGACAGTTGCCAGGGACTGGAGGGAGGAAGAAAAGACTTGTTATATGGATATACACTTTCAATTTGCAAGATTAAAAAATGGTAGAGAGTTTTTATAAAATAATGTGCATGTAGTTAACACTACTATACTGTATACTTAAAATGGTTAAGATGGTAAATTTTATGTTATGTATTTTTTTACCTCAGTAAAAAAATATACATATATATAATTAACACAGCATCCAAAGTAAGAAGTAATGGGGGAAAGACAGAGTACATCTAAAGACATGGGAAAGAAGGAAATAATAAAACTAAAAGCAAAAAGTAATTAAATAAGGAGGAAAAGATTCAATGAAATGGATGCACAAAATCCAGTGTTGTTTCTTTGAAAAAAACTAAGAAAATAACAAATCCTCTGTAAGATGGGTCAAGAAAAAAAGAGAAAACACAAATGAACAACAGTAGGAATGAAATAAAATACACAGCCATAGATATAGCAGAGATTTACAAGATTATATCATGATGAAAACTGTAATAAAATTGAAAACATGGGTGAAATGGATAATTGTCTATAAAAGTATAATACTAAAGAATAAGCTAAAAACCTAAATGGTAAAATATCTTTTACAGAAATTTAATTAGTAATTTAAAATAGACTTCACCACTGTCCTCTCATGACCAAATTTTATTTTCTTTTTTATTATTAGTTTCAGGTGTACAAAACAACATAATAATTAGTCATTTACACCCCTCACAAAGTGATAACAAGTCCAGTACCCATCTGACACATAGCTATATTTGCACATAGCTATTACAATACCATTGACTATATTCCCTATGCTGTACTTTACATTGTAAATTGTGACTATACACACACACACACATACACACACACACGTATATATGTATATACATTACTTAGAATTGACATTCAATATTATATTAGTTTCAGGTGTATAGCACTGTGTTCAGGTAGTTGTATAATTTAGAAAGTGATCCCCCCAATTAATTTATCTCACACCACACATAGTTCTTATATTATTCACTGTATTCCCCATACTGTATTTCACATCCCTCTGACTATTTTGTGACTACCAATTTGTACTTTCTAATATTGTCACCTTTTTACCCATCCCCCCAAATCCCTCTCATCTAGCAACCACCACTTTGTTCTCTGTATCTAAGAGTCTATTTCTGTTTTGTTTGTTCATTTATTCTGTTCTTTAGATTCCACACATGAGTGAGATCATATGGTATTTGTCTTTCTCTGACTGACTTTTTTCACTTAGCATAATATCTTAGGTGCAACCATGTTGTTGTAAATGATAAGATTTCATTCTTTTGGGGGGCGGGGAGGTAGAGTAATACTCCATTATATAAATGTACCACAATTTCCTTATCCAATAGTCTACTGATGGGCATTTTGGTTGTTTCCCCCTCTTGACAATTGTGAATAGCATTGCAGTAAACAGAGGTGCATATATTTTTTCAAATTAGTGTTTTGGATTGCTCTGGATAAATATCCTGGAGTGGTACTGCTGGGTCATAAGGTAGTTCTATTTTTAATTTTTTGACAAACCTCCAAACTGTTTTCTTTTATTTTTTAAGATTTTTTTTATTGGGGAATTGGGGGGATGGGAACAGAGCTGGGGAATTGGGGGAAGGGGAATAGACAAGTTGCCATCCTTTTGCTCTTCAGTCTAGTTGTAGAGGATGTTGCTTCACTGGCCCAAGTTGGCACCATCATTGAGCTCTTCCCGGGAGAGGCAGATCAGTCGCCGGCTTCTGGACGGCTGCTCACTGCGGCTGCTGGCTGCTCATGGTAGCCCATGGCAACACACTGCCACAGGGGCTGCAGCCTACACCATCGCCAGCGACTCATGGCAGCCCAGCTCCAGGT
>NW_017731780.1:183805-195381 GCF_001890085.2 Hipposideros armiger
TATTTTCTTTAAAATGTTTGTATTTCTGTAGTGTCTGTTGCCACTTTTTCTCTTTCATTTCTGATTTTATTTATTTGTGTTTTTTCCATTTTTTTGGATGAGTCTGGTTGAAAGTTTTTCAATTTTGTTTATCTTTTTTAAAAAAGAAACAGCTCTTCTTTCATTGATATTTTATATTGTTTTTTTAACCCCTATTTTGTTTATTTCCACTTTGATCTTTGTTATTTCCTTCCTTGCACTCACTTTGGGTTTTTTTTTTTTTTTTGCTGCTCTCTTTCCAGTTCCCTTAGGTGTAAAGTTAGAATGAGATTTTTCTTGTTTCTTTAGATAAGCCAGCATTGCTTTGAATTTCCCTCTAGGAACTGCTTCCACTGTGTCCCATAGATTTGGGGTCATTGTGTTTTCATGTTCGTTTGTCTCAAGGTATCTTGATTTCTTCCTTGATCTCATTTTTGACCCATTCATTATTTAGTAGCATGTTATTCAGCCTCCATGTGCTGTCTGTTTTCAGATTTTTTCTTGTAATTAACCTAGCTTTATACCATTGTGATCAGAAAGATGCTTGATGTGATTTCAACCTTCTTCAATTTACTGAGACTTGTTTTGTGGCCTAACATGTGGTCTATCCTGGAAAATGGTCTCTCATAACCAAAATTAAAATCAATGAATAACAGACAGAGCTCAAACAGATTTATAGGTGAATTCAAAACTCTAATCCTACTCACGCTGGAAACAGGAAAGGTACAGACTTTTGAAGCATAAAAAGTATAAACCAAGCATTCTACAAGTAGCAAAATTGTCATTCCTTTATTAAGACAAAAGGAATTCCCAAACAAGCAAAAACTTAGGAGGCATCATTTGTATAAGCTTACTGAAATTCTATTCTTCAAATTAAAATAAAATCCAAATTAAGATCAAATTATTAATAATTATAATACTTATATTTTATCTAGTACCTAATCACTACTCTTTTCCTGAGACACATAGGATCTCCAAGGCCTGCTTTGTCAAGTGTGACAATTTGTTATGTAAGAATCATGGGTAGGTGGGGTTGGGTTTGTTATGGCATATAAGTATAGGATGAAAGTGCGAGATATCTCTGACTTACAAATGTATTGTCTTTATTCTCTAAAGTTGGAGTTCATAACTTTCAATTCATATTTTTACACAAAATCTCACTACATCATTAGTGGAGTTACCTACTGCATTCATAATGTCATACTTCCATTACAACCTGATTAAAAATGCACTTAGCAAAAAAAATATATATATTGGAGAAAATGTGATTCAGCAAAGAACTTACCATGCCTGCAATGTATATAGAGCTGGATTTATTTTGGACATGATGCATTTAAAAGAGTCTATAAAGCTGTGTTGCATCTGTACATCTCATATAGACTTATTTCCTCACCTGATTTACTACTGTTCTTTCCTTTGTTGTTGTCATTGCAGAATTAATATTTTTGTCATCATTAGAGAATTATAGTTCCGCACTGAATCAAAACTGTAATTTTATTCCATCGCATTTCAAAGTCAGTACAGGCTCAGAGGCTCTTTTGAAGGTCATTAAACATCATAGAGTGAGTCATGATATGCATTTCCTTGTATACCCAGGAAGCAGAAATCACAGCACTCTGACTGACCTTGGCTGTATTGTGAGGAGACTGTTTGGTAAGCACAGTTAATTAACATGGAGTTCCTAGGTGACAAGTTGCACAGCACTTCACTTAGGTTACTAAATAAAAATTGACTTAGAGCCTTTAGTGTGATGGTGGTTGGGGTTGACAGCAGTGCTCTAGGAATAAGGACTGATCCCCAGAGTGAGTCTATACAGAGCAAAGTGGTAAGTGTATTTTCAATCACACAATTTCTACAACAGATCAACTGTAATTCTTATGAAGCTAACATAGCCCTGAAGTGAATACTGAATAAGAGCAACCATATCTTTATTCCAAGCCAACAGAATTCACTGAGATTTATGAATATGCTATTTTATTCTATTAAATAAATTCTACTTCTTCATTCCTTAAAACAACTTCAGCAGCACTTGTAGATAAAACTATAAATTTGCATAACTACTTTACTTGAAATTATTAAACTAGTAAGGCTGAAAAATTGATTAAAGTGATTCTCACTGAACTCTAATCTTTCATTGAAATAATACCTTTCCCCTAAAAAAAAAAAATACCAGTTTCCTGGAAATATATTTCATGGCTTTATTTCCTTTGTTAATTAATCCTGGTCATTTAATTCAATAACTTTTATAAAGTTAAAATTATACGAATTTAATTGACTTTTGCTTAACTTCCAATTATGTCTAATTTGTTTCTATTCAGTCTCATTAAATCCAATTACTGTTGGACTAATCATAATTACTTCCAATAGTTCATTTACTTTAAAATAAGGACTCTGTCCTCTGTTACTTTCAAGTAATTTTTCATCAGGGTTAGGTAAGGTCTCTTAATTATATTAATACAAATGGCTTCCTATATGCATCAATAAGTCTACATTTAGTACTTAGGCAATCCCTTCTAACTCAGCAAAGCTAGCAAGGCCCTAGATAACATCACAGTAGCTATATGGGTAACTTCCCAATAGCCATCATTAATATCAATTGCAATTGGTAAACAATCACTTGTTTTCACATTTTATTACCCTAGTTACAAAAACTTTTAAAAGATGCAGAATTTGAATAAAAAGGGAGTGAATATAAAAAATATTTACAGACATTTGGAAGAGAGGGTACTTTCTCAGAGATTATGCATTTGTGGAGCAAGTTCATTTTGTATTTTGTTTTTTAAGTGTCTATTTCCATTTTGATAAACTATTATAAAGGCACAGAAATGAATGCATATAATTTTTTTTAAAAAAGTTAATCTGGACTTTCATTAAAGACTATACTAAAGACTAAGTTTTCTTAAAGAAAGTAAAGATCAGAAAGGTACTTTTTTATGATGAAAAACAGAAAGAAAGAGAAAAATGGAACAATAAATGTTTTGAGTGAAAAAAAGGGATTTTTTTTAATCTTATTTATTTTCTATCCTGATATCAGAAAATATGGGGGAAAACAAAGCACATTTTTCAAGACAGGACTTGAAACAAATGATAATTAAAAATTATTTTTCAGAGATAACAAAAATCTCTGTGATTGTTCCTTCCATTTAGAGAACACATGATACTGTCTGATTCTATGTATATGAATTCTTGAAATAAAATTATAGAGATAGAGAGAACAGGATACTTATTGCCAAGAGAAAGAGCTGCACAGGAAGGATGGAGGTGTGGCTACCAAGGGACAGCAGGAGGGAGCCTGTGATAATGGCACAGTTCCTTACTATGATTTTGTGGTGGTGACACAAAGCTATACATGTGATAAAATTGTGTAGAACTATACTACACACACACACACACACACACACACACACACACACACACACCAGAGTATGTAAAACTACTGAGATCTAAATAAGCTCTGTGGATTTTATTTATGCCATTTTCTAGGTTTTGATGAGTCAAGAGTACATAAGACATCCCTGTACATTTTTTTATTGCAAGTCTTTGTGAATCTATATTTCGAAACAAAGTTTAAAATATAAGTATGGCAAAACCTAAAATCCATCAGTTTCAAAAAGAAAAATATGAAGATTAATCGATCTGTTCAATAATGTCAAATATGTAATAGTCCATCAGAGATCCATTTTCTGTCCACTCACAGTATAGTTGTCATTTAGCCTCTTTCTGATGTGCCCTGAAGAACTTGAAAAACTCTTATGTTCCAAAGACCTATAAATTTTGTTACTAACTTCATGCTAGACAAACAAAGAAATGTAAAATAATAGAATAATTGTTTATAGTAACTCTGAAATAAAGATAATAGTAAAATCTCTGCCCCCAGTGCCTGGCACAGAGCTCCTAAAACCCCTGTAATTTCTTCAGTAACAAGAGCACTGGTGTGGGAGTGGAGTCAAGGGAATTGTAATAGATATGTATGATATTGGGTGGGGAAGTGGGGCAGCGGATTGGGGGAGGGGTGTTGTCACCATAGGGGTAAAAAGTATAACTATTGCACTGTGTTTTACAGCTGAAACTAATTCTAAAAAATGTGTATTTCACAATAAAAAATAATTTAAAAAAAAAGAGCACTGGGAGCATATTTTGTTCTAATATTTGGTCTTTAACCCCTTCTCTCATACAGAGCTCCTAAGTCCCTCAGATTTTCCTGGGTGATGGCAGTGTTGTTGTTCTAATGAGGTGACTCTTGGTGGGTTCCTGGATGGAGGCTGGTCACCAGAAAAACCAAGCCATGATTAGAAAAGAGGCTTGGAATTTTCAGCCTCACCCCCCATTCTCCAGAGAAGAGAGAGGGGCTGAAAATGGAGTTAATGGTTGATCATGCCTATGTGAGGAAGCTTCCATAAAAACCCCAAATTAGTCAGACAGAAAAAGTTGAGAACCATATGATTTCACTTATATGTGGGATATAAAACTGAAAGCAACGAATGAACAAGACAAACAAACAAACAAAAACTGGATAGACACAGACAACAGTTTAGTGGTTACCAGAGGATAAAGGGGGAGGAGGGTGGTAAATGAGGGCAAATGGGATCAAATATATGGTGATGGAAGGAGAACTGACTCTGGGTGGTGAACACACAATGTGATATATACATGATGTATTACAGAATTGTACACTTGAAACCTATATAACTTTACTAACCAATGACACACAATAAATTTAATAAATTTTTTTTTAAAAAAAGAGTAGTATGGCATTTGAAGAGCTTCCAGGCTGGTGTGAACACATCCACATCCCAGGAGGGTGATGCACCACAAGTCCATGGAGATAGAAGTTCCTGTGCTCACACCCTCCCAGACCACATCCTGTATGTCTTTTCATCTAGCTGTTCATCTGTATTTATCATATCCTTTATTATATAATAAACTGGTAAATATAAGTGTTTCCCTAAGTTGTATGCGCTGTTCTAGCAAATAATGGCACAATGGAGGAGACTGTCAAGGGGACCTCCAATTGATAGCTGATTGCTCAAGTAACAATTTAGACTTGTGATTGGCATCAAAAAAGATAGGAGGTCGGTAGTCTTGTGGAACTTAGCCCTTAACCTGTGGGATTTGACACTATCCCCAGGTAGATTGTGTTAGAACTGAGTTAAACTGGAGGACACCCAGCTGGCATCACAGAATTGCTTGGTGTGAGGGAAAGAAACCTGCACACCTGGTGTCAGAATTGTTGCGAGTGTGACAAGTGATGTGAGAACAAAGGAGAAACACACAGGAGGGGCAGAGTAATTTCTCTTTCCAATAACAACTAGCATTTTTCTTTATAGAGACAATCATAGTAAGAAATTCAAACATTTGGGGAGAAGGATAGGATCTTAATAAGGTTGCAAAGGGAAAATACATACAGGATAGAAAGCAAAATAGAGGAATTAGCAACAAAAGAGTCCAGATTGTAAAAAAAAAAACAAAAATAAAAACCTGGGACGGAAGCAGCAGAACTGAGATGCTATTGTGTTTCTGCCTCAAAACTGCTGAAAAACTGGAGCTTATTCCCTTTCCCTGCGTCTCATTTTTCTTTCTTAGAAAATTGAATGAAATCGACCTTCTCCAAGGTCCCCAAGTCCTGGCATTCTTTGACTGCATATGGAGCCTGATTGTATCCCTAGGTTAAATTTTAATAGTGCTTATGTGCTGCACTGCAAAATCTAAGCACTCACGTTGGTCCTAATAAATAGTTAAATCTAGCATTTGGTAGCTAGGGGCTATTGCACTCAGTTATGCGTTCTTGAAGCTTATTCTATCAGTGTATCAAGAACAAATGCTAACAACTTAATAGACATAAGGCCTATTAGTAACTGACTGCTGTGCGATCACAGAAGACCTCCTGAGGATAATTCTAGAAAGTGGATCATGATGAAAATTAGCCTAATTCCACCCCACAAGATGCACCAAAATGATTAACCATTCCATTCATGAAAATTCACAGCTCTCAAATATCCAAACACCTCCCTAAAATTTGCAGTTTCTGGGCTAACATTATTCCACTTCATTATGCAAGTGTTAATTGCATCCTCATTTGGTTAAGCATCATTAATAACAGCAGTCTTGCAATTCATTGCAACTTCTTTATATACCTGTTTATACTTGTGATCTCAATAATGCCAACTATAAAATTCTTAGCAAGAAATTCCAGAAAAAAATAAAACACACAACATGGAGCTAAATATCTAGGATACCCATAAATAATCAAAAAATAAGTGGTAATACAAGTCATCTCTGACAGTGCTGTGAAAAGACATCAAGTTTAATATGATCAAGTTAACATAAAAAGATTTTCACCAGCTGCTAAATTTTAAAGTCATAATTTGCCTGCAACCGAGATATAAGCTTATTCAAGAATATAGATAATATACACATGAACATCTCTGGTAAACTCTACCTGACCTCACGGTAAGAGGAAATGGGAGCGGGGAGGAGAGGGGGTTAGTGCAGTGAGATGATAACTCTCTAAATATAAGGCTTGAATCTCCAGTAGGCCAAGGAACAGGGTTATTGCCCCCTCATGCCTCTTTCCCATCTGTTCTGATCATCCAGGCAGACCTGTACAGGAACAAAATAACAACACTAACATACAGTTTCCTTAGCTATATTTTTCTTAGTTTCACACAGAGAAACACCCAGTCACAGTGCCACACAGTGCACTCCTAACTCCAGGATGTTGCATTCTCACACAACTGGTTACAAGATGCAAAAAACAGTGCAAATTCATCACTGTAACCGGAAATACTACACAAAAGGCACATGCTACAGGTGGCAGGTCAGAACAATAACAGGATTCTGAGGCATCAAAAACTCAACAGGACTCACATGTTCTAATTTCTTTGTGGGCTACCAGTTGACTCCCTCCCCCACTTCAGGCACAATGGAATAGAACACATTTAAGATAACCCACAGTCACCAGCAGCCTGGGAGATACCCTGACACTAAAAGTTCTGCACAAACAGGAGCAAAATGAAACAGTGGGATTCTTTCCCTTGGTAATTTAACTTGGGAATGTATAGAAATCAAGCACTTGGCAATAGAAGTCGAAGTAGAAAAATTGTGAGATAGAAAGAGGCTTTGAAGGACCAAAAGTGAGCCAAAGTTCACAAAGGAGTGCAGAGTAACTGCTGGTCTCTCGCTAACCCCAGTCAAGGGGCTGAGCTCAAGTATAGAAATACCAGGGAGACAATTTATAGCTCAGATCAAAGGGATAATATTTGAACTGCCAAGTTCAAAGAGAACTATATTTCTAGTGCCAGATTCTCCCATTCTATACCAGACAGAATTAGTTTAGACTTTTACCCACCACAAAAAGGAATAAATAAGGGACAAAGAGAGTTTGAAAGAGAACATTCAGAAAACCAAAGAACAGCCTTCTTACCTTTTTTTCATTGTGTATGATTGTATGAGAGGCAGGGAGTATAAGGCCAGAACACTCAAAAAGTCTATGAAAGTTGTATCACACCTGGATCCCAAAGAGTAATGGCTGGTGTATCAGAGATTCTCAGATCATTTGTGGGCCTAGAATAGCCACAGAAGATATCTAGGTCACAAGTAGCCTACTAATCTCCCTCGTCAAAGGGTTTCAAGAGGAGTCAATGGACTTTTATGGAGGATGTACGTGTGGATGTACGTGTATACATAGACAGAACTGCCTACTATTGGAGAGAGGAATGGACAATGGACCTTGGACCTTTATATGGCTCTGAAAGTGGTGGCCTAGATGTCCGACAAAGACTACCGATTTCCCCCAAAAGATGAAGTCTCAACTGTCCACCTGAATTTCCAGAAAGCAGAGCAGGTGTTGACAACAGCCTAGAACCACTGGTGCACGAAAATGAAACAACTGCCCAATCACCCTTCCTTGTCAGAATGCCCTCACCCATGTTAGTAAACTGCCCCTTTCCTTGGTGCCTGTTCTTCTTGAACATGAAAAAACATGAAGTCATTCAGGAGTTTAGGAATAACCTTCAAGAAATAGGGAAGACAAGAGAAAGAGTTTAGTACCATGAACTGTGTTTGAGATATTAATATCTGGTGTAAACATTTTAAAATATTACAAGAGACACAAGTTTCCCAAAATGAGACCAGATATGGTCTAGGGGGACTCGGCTTTCAAAATTAAGAAAGTTATGTGCACTTATAAGACTAGAGCAAAATTCAATTTCATTAGTCTTCAGAGAAATACAAGAAAACAGTAAGATAACAGCATACATCCACCAAAATAACAAAAACTTAAAAATTAGAATACCAAGTGTTTAAGAATGTGGAGTAACTGGAACACTTTACTGGTGAAAATCCAATTGGTGCAACCATTTTGGACTTTTTTGTTGTTGTTTTTCACACTTTATGGCCCAGCAATTTCAATCCTAAAGACATACTCAACAGAAATTAATACATACTTGTATGTATACCCAAAGTCATGTACATGAATGTTAATAGCCACATTATTTGAAGTAAAAACTGGAAGCAACTAAAAAAATTCCATCCACAATGTAGTGATAAATATGTGTGGGGATATTTGTACAACAGTAATAAATATGAAAAAAACTATTTCTACATTCAGCAACATGTATTCAATCTCACAAACATAATGCAGAGCAAAACAATCTAGCCATAAGTAAAATGTACAATTTAATTTCAGTTATGCAAAATCTTAAACCTGACAAAACTAATTTATGGTGTGTGAAACCAGGGGAGTAGTTTCTTTGAAGTGGGAGCAGTGACTAGAAGGAGGCTTACACGAGCCTCTACAGTGCAGTTAAAGTTTTACATCTTGATCTGGATTGTGGTTCTATGGGCACGTTCACTTTGTGATAACTCTTTCACCTGTATATTTCGATTTGTTTCTTTCTATGTATGCATAGTACACTTTAGTAAAAAGTTTATTTGAAAAAATATTAACCCACATCCAAAAAAACACATTATGATCACATTAATTAAAACAGTGATGAGAAAATCTTAAAAACAACCAGAGAAAACATCTATTACACACAGAGGAACACAGATTAAATTTATATACGTATATTGTCTTGCACTGTTTCTGATAAAATGTCTGCAGGTATAAATATATATATATATATATATATATATATATATATATACATACACACACACACACACACACAAACATATGACAATAAAATATTTTTTAAAGTTGTGCTAAAGAAAAATTATCAAATTAGAATTCTATAAACAATGAAATTTGCATTCAAAGATGAATGTTCAATACAGTTTTTTTTTACAGACAACAGAAAAGCTAAGAAAATTAATCACTACCAGACCTACATCATAACAAATGTTAAAGAATGTTTCAGGGTGAACGAAAATGATACCAGATAGAAACTTGAATCTGTGCTGGGGAAAAAAGAACCTCAGAAGTGGTAAATATGTGGATAATTATGAGACTACTTTTTCATATTTTTTAATTTCTTGAAAATATAATTGGCTTTTTTAGGCAAAAATAATAAGAATGTATTATGAAAATAAAATATTGATGTAGAATGTTGGACAATAGCACTGTTATGGTCTAAATATTTGTGTCCTCTAAAAATTCATATGTTGAAATAGGAACTCAAAAATGATGGTATTAGGAAGTAGGGCCTTTGGGAAGTGATTGAGTCATGAGGGTGGAGCCCTCATGAATGCGTTTAGTGCTCTTATAAGAGATTCCACAATGCTCCATAGTTGCTTCCACCATGTAAGAACACACGAGAAGTCTGAAACCCAGAAGAGGACCCTCACCCAACCAAGCTGGTACCCTGATCTTGGACTCCAGAACTGTTAGCAATAAATTTCTGCTGTTTATAAGCTACTCAGTCTGTGGTATTTTGTTATAGCAGCCCAAAGAGACAAAGACAGCACAAAAAATGGGAAGAGGATTGGGAGAATAGGAAGTCCTCACTTTGTATGGTCATGAAAGAAAATGACCATGCAAGCTGAAACCAAGCCAAGTGACTTTTCTAATCTATGGGAAAGATTGTGTGACCTTTACAAACATTGCCAACACATTTAAAATTCTCTTAATGTTAGCTATATAAATGTATGGAAAATTTTTTCATAGTAATACTAATATTTACTTAGACTACTATAATTTAAAACAGTAGAAACATTGAGAATTAAAGTGATTCATTTCTTTGTAAAGAAAACTTATCAAAAGTAGTTTGAACAGTGCTTGCAGTTTTCTTCTCAAAGTATAACTGACAATATGAAGCAAGCATCTTTTCTATGCATTGGAAAATTGTCACTCTTTTATAAGTATGCACCAGCTTCAAACATTATAATTTTTGTACTTTTAATATTATAAAATACCTCCAAAATTTCCTTTAAGGTGAAGTGTTTGCTGACATCACTTCTTTAGTAACACCTTCATCCTTTTTTGCAACAACCTTTTTTCTCATTTATGTTGATAAAGTCACAGTCACTAAGTTTCTCTCAAATGGTGGTGATGTCAACATTCCTTTTCATGGTCAGCTATTGGTTCAATAATTCCATTTACATCCTATTTGAACTCTGCATGTTATTTTCACAGTTCAATAAATGATTCTGCCATATTCTATGTATATTACTCATTGTTCCTTCCTGCCATGATGCTTGAATGTTTTCAATTTCATTTTCTAAGTACTCTTTCTTCCAAACTCAGCTAAAAAAAAAAAAATTACATGATCTCCAATTGTAGCATCAATAGCCCGTGGAAGAGTTCATCTAAGATAGCAGGTTTAAAACTTGAAATAATTTCTTGGTCCTTTGGGTGGATTAAAGATTAAGTGTATGTTAGTAAAAAACAAATTATCACATTTTCTTGTAAGTCTCCCAATGAATAAAGGTGACCTGAACCATTACCCAACAGTAATAGTATTTTAAAAGTTAAATTGTATGGGCTTGTCACTGGGTGATGAAGAGTCAACATGACTACACTTTGCTGTTTGTGTATGAAAGAAATAACTGATGCACTATGACTGATCACCAGCAGGCTTTGAAAGAAACAATGTGACTGTTCACTAGTCATGATGCACATATGTTAATTATGTGCTGATTTACGTACTAAAGACTAGCATCAAAGTGTGTACTTTACGCAATTACTCAGAGCTAATATGCTGTGGTAAGTGAAATTTGAACTGTGCTGGTAGGAAAATGGTGTTATCGACTAAACCATGATAACTGAAATTCATGCATATTAGGACCATGAAAAGTAAGGACTGCCTGTATAATGTTCAAAGGCTTTTACATAATTTGTGAAGTGGTATAATATTACTTGAGGGTAAACTATGAAGAGTTAAAGATACATATTGTAAACCCTTGAGCAATCACTAAAAAAAAAAACAAGTTGGAACTAATAAGCCAATAGTTGCAATAAAATGAAACCCAAAAAATATCTAAAAGAAAAAAGGAAAAAAGGAACCAAGAACAGATAGGAAAATAGAAGTCAAAGAGCAAATAGTAGACTTAAAGCCAACTTTGTTGATAATTATGTTAAATGTAAATGGACTAAGCTCCCCAGTTAAAAAATGGAGATG
>NW_017731780.1:196473-208739 GCF_001890085.2 Hipposideros armiger
ATACAAATTCCTTAAAGATAATAAATAAAACATGGGCAAAAGACATAAACAGACATTACACGAAAAGGGATATCCAAATGGCCAATCACCACATGAAAAGATTCTCCATATCTTTAATCATCAGGGAAACTCATAATTAAACCATGTTGAGATTAAACTTCACACCTACTAGAATAACTAAAATTCTAAAGACTGAAAATATCAAGTGTTAGTGAGGATGTGGAGCAATTGGAAAACTCATACTTAACAGAACCAAATAGTAGAACTGCTTTGGAAAAGTTTGATATTATAGTTTTTTTATGAAGTTAAAAAGACCATGTGACCCAGCAACTCTATTCCTTAGTCATTTACCCAAGAAAATAAAAACATCTCTACAAAAAGACCAGTACAAGAATGTTCAGTTCTGCTATATTCATAGCAGTTAATAACTGGACACAACCCAATGTCCATCAACAGGTGAATTATGCATCTGCTATTCAGCAATAAAAGAAACAATTGCATAAAATAAAAGGAATAAACTACTGATGCATGCCACAACTTTGATGAATCTCAAAACCTTATGCTAAGCAAAAGAAGCCCAACACAAAAGAGTCATATTGTACGAGTCCAAATATATTAAACTCTAGGGTAGGCAAAACTACTTGATATGACATAAAAATAGTCAGTGGTTGCCTGGGTCTGGAGATAAGAGGATTAATTCCAAAAGAACATAGAAAAGTTTTGGGGGCATAGGAAATGTTCTATACCTTGGTTTTGGTGGTGGTTACTGAGGCATACCATTTGTGAAAACTCACTGAGCTATACCCTTAAAATAGGGTTTTTAATATGTGTAAATTATGCCTCAGGGTACTCTAATATATGTAAATTATGCCTCAGTAAACTTGACATAAAAAAATACACTTAGGGCTGGCCGAGTGGCGCATTGGTTAAGAGCTGGCTTGGGATGCCAGAGGGCCTGGTTCGGATCCCACATATGAGGGCCAGTGACACTGCCCTCTACAGCTAAGAAGCTGAACAACAGCTCAACCTGGAGCTGGGCTGCCATGAGTCGCAGGCGAAGGCGTAGGCTGCAGCCCCTGCTGCAGTGGGTTGCCATGGGCTACTGTGTGTAGCCAGCAGGCAGCGTGAGCAGCCAGCAGCCGCAGTGAGTGGCCATACAGAAATCGTCGACTGATCTGCTTTGCCCTGGAAGAGCGCAATGATGGTGCCAACTTGGGCCAGTGAAGCAACCTCCTCCACAACTAGACTGAAGAACAAAGAGTACAGAAACTTGTCTGTTCCCCTTCCCCCAATTCCCCAGCACTGTTCCCATCCCTGAATTCCCCAATAAAAAATCTAAAAAAAAAAATACTCTTAAAACTAAGCATATGCATTCTCAGAATTCTATATAACTCTTGTAAACTCTTACATAGTTCCAATAAATACTGTTTCAACATTACCCACTGTAAAAATTCTAACTTTTTGTAAATTAAGATCATAAATGTATTAAAGTGTGATATATAGAGATATATAATCTCCTAGGCTAATGAGGAGTAGGAGTATAATATCCCCAAGTGGACAGAAAAACCCTTTCCACTATATTCACGTGTGTCCACACAGAGCCTCCTGTTCTGCTTACACTATAGGAGACCTAACAGTCATTCCAATAATTTACAAACTGAAATAGAACAAGATGACAGTAGGGGTACAATTGGGGATAATAGAATGAAAGAAGAGGTGTGAAATGGCATGCTTTAAAACAGGAAAATTAATATCAATGGATTCTTCGATCCCCATTACAACCTATAAATATATTGAAAAGAATTTATCAATTGAGGAAATTTTTAGGAGAGAGCATTACAGATGAACTAAAAATGCAAGTACTCAAAAACAACAAAGAAGAAATTTAGAGCTTATGAATCACCTGTCTCAGAATACCTGCCTTTGGCTTGTTTAAACATAGGCTAGAAAAAATGTCATGAGGTGAGCAAGAAGAGCTCTCTTGCATCGACTTACCGTGCAGAGCGCCTACTTCCTCCATTCGCTCCCATGAGGGCCAGGAAATGAGGCCAGATACAGCTTAATGCTTTTCTGACTATGGTAGCCTGGGTTCCTTCTCAAAAGTAGAGCCTGAGATGAGGGCCTGGATGCAGAAAGTTCATTTTTTTATTAACCTCTGGGAATGGGGGGGGGGGGGTCTTGGAAGAGTGAAATACAGAATGAAGGAAAATCCCTTCAAAGGTGCATTATCTAACTGATCACACTGTGGGTAACAATGGCTCAATTCCACTGGGACACTCTGAGGAGTTTGTGTAGAATGAGTTGTTTGTTTAGAATGTGCTGAGAATTTTCCACCCAAGGGATGTATTTATCTACCAATTCTATTCACCATTGATCAAGTAGCCCTAGCTGTGCATTGATTCTCAAACTTGACTGCTTATGAGAATCACCCAGAGAGTTTTTTGAACTTCTGACTCAGGCGGCAAAGCAGAGCAATTGAGTCAGAATGTCTTCATGTGGGACCCAGGAATCTGTATTGTTCAATCATCCCCAAGTGATTCCAATCTTAGTCCTTCTTGGGAACCACTGCCCTAGAGGAAAATGCCCTTGTACTTCCAGGTGTGTGTATGTGTGAGTACCAGGGGGGTGCCCATAGGTGTTCCATACCCTGGCATCAGAGAAACCCCAGGGCATGCAGGGAGAGGCTGCCGTGGTGCAGCTGAGGTGAGGTACTTGCAGATTACACCTGTAAAAAGGTGGGTGAAGAAGAGTCAGAGTACAAGATGTTTGGCACATGGTGGCTGTCTACCCACTTCTACTTCCAAACATAACAGACAGTTGGGGTGAGAAAGAAGATACATGCATTGCTCCTGAGAAAGACAAATGCGAACAACTCTTAGGTGTCCATGATTGCCCTGAGGCACTGATAAGTCACATGCATTGCACATAGTTGATGCTCCATTAATGTTTGTTCAACTGAGCAAAAGCATTCTCAACGACATCAGTGATGTGGCCTAAAAGCATGAAGAAATACATCACAGGAGGGGTCTCTACATCCTGCCACTTACCCAACACCAACAAAATTGTGTTATTTATATTATATATAGTATCTCATTATATATATCCCATAATCCCCAAAATACTACAATATTCTGAATATGCCCTGGGTTAAATGAAAAGAAACTACATGTTACAATGATACTTGATGGGAAAACTTTAACAGAGTATCACCAGAGTTGAACTCCACAAAGGCTGGGGGATCTTCCCACTGCCTTAGGGAGGAGAGAGTCCCACCATCACCCCATCTCCAGATAGTTTCTTGAGAACTATCACTAACATCTTTGTGGACACAAAAGGAAAACTAAAAAGCTTGCTCCAATGCCTCTGATATGCTATGTGACCTTGGGGTATTCATGAATTTTCTCAGTGCCTTCATTTTTATCTTTAAATTAAAGCATTGGACTATATGATCTCAAAGAATCTTTCCATCTGAAAAATTCTATGCAGGGCTATTTCATTTTAAATGCCCTTTAAGCATCATTCTACTAAGGAAAGATTTATTGTTGATCTTAAATATCTCTTCAATTAATACAGTCTTTTCAAAATGCTGATAAGGTGTCAATGAGTTTAGTACATGTCATTGTCATGGGTTTTACATTTACTTCCCATGTGAGTTTCCATAGACTTTATGATCTGTATCAAGTCTAGCCCTTGTTTCACATGTAAACCTTTTCACCAAATAGTTTGAAAGCCACTGGTATATAGAGCTGTGTCTCAAACATCTTTATTGTCCTCTATAATTATTTGAAAGCTCTCTCTTCCCTGGAGGGGCTTAATATCAATTATTATTGATATTAAGTAACTTTATATGTAAAGTAACCCTCCAAAAACACATCAAATTTATGTTTTTAAAAAAAGTAAGAATAATAAGTCCACCAAGTTTTCTTCTTTTGCCATTGAATTCCACATTCCATTCAACAGATTTATTGAACAATGTTAGGTACTAAGCATTAGAAAATATTTACTGTTCTACCAGAGTTTTCACTGTAAAAGTGTGAAAGAAACATAAAAAGTATGGAATTAGAATTAGAAGCCTCAATATTTTTTAATACGTTTTGGGTTAAATGAAGTGGATGACATGTTGCAAGGACATTTGATGGGAAAACTAAAAAGGAAATCATTATATTGACCATAATTATTTTGAAAATTCAAGCGGTGTATGGGTCATAGATCTTCTCACCAAGATAAAAGAAAGTTGAAATTTCTATTCTGGAGATTTAAGACAATAATGAACTGTTGGAGCTCAAACAGAGAAGAACAGATTTAAGTTTAAGACTATATATGCTCTATTTTTCCTTATAAGTACAATTCTTCTCTGTTTACTCCCATTCAAGGAGAAATGGGTGTGCTTTATTTATTCTTGTTATTCTTGTTTTGTCCCTTTTTCTTTTTTTTTCTTTTTTTTTTCTTTTTTATTTTTGTTTCTGTTTTCATCTCCCAGGCAAGCCATCAAATATCATTTAACCATGAGGCTTGGCCCTGTGTAATATGGCTCCATGATAACCACAAAATTTAGAAAAGATGTTTGTCATAGGAAATAGTGTTTGTTCACTGGCCTATACAATACATTTTAAATAAGAAATTGAATTTTCTCACTGTAAATCAATTTATCAGCTTCTCACCACTTCTCATCACCAGTTATCAGTCGCTTCAAAAAAGGATTGTTTTCCTCACGTTTAATGAGCATATTGCAGATGTTTATATGCGCCGTCAAATGAACTTCTTTGAGTTATGAGGAACCCAAATATCAAGCTTGCTTACATATCCCACCTTCTTCAGGTGGTTGTGAACACTTGAATGATGGATGTTCAATGTTTCTGCAATCTCTTGTGTCATGTAACGTGGGTTTGACTCGATCAATGCCTTTATTTTGTCGTCATCAACCTCGGTGGGCCTCCCTGACCGAGGAGCATCATTGAGATCAAAATCACCAGCACGGAATTTCGTGAACCATCGTTGGAACTAACGTTCTTGTAGAGCATTGTCACCGTAAACTTTAGGCAACTTTTCACAAGCTTGACACACATTCTTCCTTTTATGGAAGTAAAATAGTAAAATATGGCATAAATTCACAGTTTGGTCTTCCATCTTCAACTTGTAGTAAAATCTCCAAAACTCAACCAAATCACTCAAAATTTTTTTAGAATGAAGCTAGAACTGTCAGCTGTCAAATGACATAGCAATAACATAGATGCAAATGACTCAAGTACTTCCAAAAATCAAACTAGTGCCACCTGTTACAAACATGTGTCATGACTTTTCCAAAGACCCAATAGTTGGAATAAAGATATAATTTGAACTCTTATCATATACTGACTTATTTCTCTTGCAAATTCATAGTAATCATAGTGACTATTTGTCTCTTTTTTGTTTTGTTTTTGTTTGGGGTGGGAGAGGGTGGTCCCTGTTACACTGCTTTTCTCCCTGATTTAAGTACCCTCATTTATTGGATTGGCTCCTTGGAAGGTAAATCCGGAAACCTGCCTCACACTGGAATCAAAAAGGGTTTGTTTCCCCTTCCAGCTCTGTGCAGCACACAGGCAGACATGTGCCCAGACTGAGGTGGGCAGTTCGTCTCCCTCATGGACTCTTGATCCAGTGATACAAGAATGGTGGCATCACGGGATATTAATCACAGTAACAGGATGCCGACCTAACTCTTCCTGCTCAGAGACAAATGCAAAGAGTTCCTGCTTCCTGAGATCCTTTGATTCTTTGTACTTGTAAGGCTACTATTCCAGCCTCCACTTGATTCTTTGAGTCTCACTCCCATTACCACCACCAATCTTTCCAATAAATTCCTCTTTTCTTTAGTGTTACCTTTAAATATTTGAAACCAAGAACACTAAGTGAAAAACCAGCCCTATGTAATGGAGCCCTACTGATACTTATGTTCCCCACTAAATAGAAAGTTCCACAAAAATGGGGTCAAGATTTCCCTTAATCAGCATTGGACACTTTGAATCTTCTATGTAGTAAGTGCTCAATAAAAAGAAAAAGGGTGAGGAGAGATAAACATGAGCGCTTGAGAATTCACTCCATGTGGCCATTTCTGATCAAAAATGCCAAGTTAAAAAAGAATGATCACTGGAGAACCACCTCATTTCTGCTTAGGTACATGTTATCCCTTGAAAGAACAGACAGATTGTAGTTCATATATTTTATGTGAGAATTAAAGAAAATTAAGACCTGAAGGAAATTCAGATAAATATATGAAAACATAAAATTAGATACCTAAATTCATAAAAGTTGGTAAATATAAATGAAGGGAAAGCTCAGGCAAAAAAATCAAGGAGTGAATTATGACTTAGAAAATCAACCATAATAAAAGAATTGAGTTATTTTCAATTTACAATAGTTGAAGGACATTGGTAGTGATGGAAAACTACAGGATTCTGGCTTTTCTATTTATACCACTTTGATTGGCAGCATAGTGCTTAAAAGAGGTAAGGATGGATGAAAAAATCATGGATGTTCTTTCTGCTTAAATAAAAATATATCCAAAACAATAAAAAAAAAACCCACACATTTTGTACTGGTATCCTACTGTGGAAATCTCTCTCAATAGACATTTTACATGTTTTTTTTATTACCTGGCTGGTTAGATTTCCACTACTTAAAATGCTTTTTCCCTCAATTCTTGCTATTTGTTGACTGAGTTTTCCATTGCAAATGCCCTCTATCCCCTTGTTACCAATTTCCAACTCATACAAGGATTATAGCTCCCTACTAATAACCTCCAGGGTTTATTGATGCCACTTTTAGCACGCATCAGTTATGTAACCCAAGGACCCTGATTTGCTCATCTGTTTTCATTTTGTGGCATAGAAACTTACCATGTCCAGCAGAAAAGTGAATAAGCAATTATCTGTTAAATTGATATTTCCCAGATGCAAGTTAATGTTTTTATTAACCCTTAGAATGGCCATGTTATTCAGTCTCCACACACAGTGACTACTCAGTGGGAATTTCATCTACTATATATACACAATCATCACTAAAAAATCTAAAGAGAAAAATTAAAATGTCTCTCTAGCCAAATAAACCCTTTAACAAGTCCCTTTTTAACATTTCCATATGTTATAAAATATAAATCAAAAACAATTTTAGATCGCTTACAGAGGAAGAAAAGTTATCATAAAATCTGATGCTTCAGAGGAATGAATAGAGATAACTCTAGCCAACTTAACCAAAATGAAATGCTACAAGAATTAAGCATGATTAGTGTCCAAATAAAAACCTTAGCTTACTCTATATAGGAAGAGAATGTAAATATTGGGTGGGAAAAATTAATCCTCCCCGTCTCATCCTTTCTCAAGAGCACTTTGAAACCTTTCATCTTTCTTATCATTTCAAGCACAAACAAAAATGCACGCAAAAATTTTGCTAACTGTAGGATAACAGGGGATTTTAAATCTTTACTCTAAAAGCTGTTCTCAGGCTACATTTATTAAAATGTTTCTGCCAGCAGCTAGCACAGCACAAGGTACTAGGAAGCAATGGATAGATATTCACTGGGCAGTTTATAGCAGCCCAAACTGGTGCAACACAAAATTCTGACAGAGGCAAATTCTGGTTTCCTACTATCCTAGTCCTTGCTTGGTTTCTCCATCCCCTTCCTTTGCCTCTGGCCCTCAGGGTCTTGCTGTTCACAGGAGCCTTTCCCAGCCACCACCATTTCCTGTCTAGTACCAGCATTACCCTGCCTGAGGTCAGGGCCATGGCAGCAGATAAAGCAGGAGGCAGCAGGTCAGGTGCAGGGCCCCGGTCACAGTAGTAACCAAAGGTGGCATGGTTAGAGTTTAAACACTTTCGAAATGAGATTTCTGAGCACACAGGGTGAAATTTAGTACCTACCTATGCCCTGTGTAGAGAGGGCTAAGCAGAGCCACCACCAAATTGAGGGCATGATCCGTGACGTGTTCAGGGGATGCAAGCTTCCCTCAACCTAACCCGACACACACATATTTCCCCCATCTTTCCTTTATCTTCATCCTACCCCACCATTGCTTCTTCTTAGCTCTCAAGATTGATTGTATCCTCCAAACTAAAAAAGAAAAATATCCTTTCTCGGCCCTGTGGCTCCCTCTACACCAGGGGTTCTCAAATAGGGGTGATTTTGCCCCCTCTTCCAGCAAGAGGATACCTGGCAATGTCAGGAGATAACTTGTTGCTGGCATCTAGTGGGTAGAGGCCAGGAATACTGCTGAACATCCTACAATGCACAGGACAGCCTTTACACCAAAGGATCACACCACCCAAAATGTCAATAATGCTGGGGTCAAGAAATCTTGCTTTAAACATCACTCACTAAACTTTACAGCTAAGCCTCTTGCCATTTTGTCTACACTTAATGGTTTCTACCATCTCCCTTCCAACTCACTGCTGATTTGCTATCTGTTTTCTCTGCTTTATGCACACTGCTTTTGCAAAGGTCACACACAACTCTGGTACAGAAAAATTCTATAGATACTTTAGTCTGTCTTTCTCACTTTGCTTTTCAACAAAGATAACCTTTCAAAACTGTGTTCTCTGTTGGTTTCTATGATCTCATCCCATCACTGGCCCCAGTTTTGGTGCCTGCAGGACAAAACCTGAATACCTGACTCCCAAGGTCCTTGTCTACACATCCAACATTGAATCCCAATGCGCTTCCACTCCCATCTTGCTTTCCAGCCATGCAAACCTCTTGTGGATTCCCAAAGAGGCCAGGTGGTCTCTAACCTCTTTTCTGCACATGCCATTGACTCCGCCCAGAATTCCTTTCCACTAGCCTGTCTAATGAACACTGATCCAACTATCAAATATCTCCTGCTTTCTGACATCTTCCTGTGTCTCAGACAGAACTCTCTGCTACTGTGGATGCCTCCCCCTTGCCTGACATGTAGCTCATAACACTTTTAGTTTATATCTATTGATAGTTGTTCATATGTCTCTCACTACACGCGCCCCCCCTCCCATGAATATAGGAGCCCCTGGACCTGGATTCTCTGTATTTTTGTATACCCAGAGCCCAACACAGTGCCTGGTAAATAGCTGCTGCTAAATAATAAAAGTTTGCAATATGAATGAATTAAAATAAATCATTTCAAAGCAAACAACATAACTGTCATCTAAACAAGTCCTCTAACTTTATCCTATTACCTTTAAATTCTCTCTGCTTTTTCCACTCTTCCCCATCCTTCAAAAATGAAAAGACCCATGATCTGTAAGCTTTTCTATCAAGGCTTGGAGTATTAATGAGTTAACGTAATGAATTAACCTGTTTCAGAGATGAAGACACTGAAGCAGAGAGGCTAAGTGGCTTAGCCAAGTGGGGGCTATGACCTAAACTCTATTCTTAACTCTATACTGATACTAATCCAGATGGTAGGAGGTCCAGAGAAGGGAAATATTGGACCATGAAACTAGTGGGAGGGCAATCTGTGGAAGATGCCAGAAACAGAGCCTCGTGGCCAGGGCAGACTCTTGTAAGACCACTGTGAGATGGTGAGTGGGCAAGCCAGCTCCATTAAAGCAGGCATGAAAGAAGCAGGGAAAACCTCCCCTTTCGCTATTTACCTGCAACTGAAATGAGTAAAATGTTAACACATTCCAGTCAGTGATCTGTCAGGTAGGTAGGTGTAGCAGATATTATGTATGACTCTAACATATTTTCAGCTTTTGATCTTTTTCTTTTCTTTCTTTCTTTCTTTTTTTTTTTTTTTGACTGGGGTTGTTCACTTAGTCAGGTATTACTAGATGTGACCCAGGCTTCGGTCCACCAGTTACACTATTCAAATATTCCCAAATTGCAATGCCACAGCTGATGAAGCATCCTCCCAAAATATTCCCTGTTTTTGTTTTTTGTTTTTTGTTTTATTCTTGCTGACATATTTGCTGACAACTTTTCCAATTAGACAAGGTAATACCTGAAGCCTAATTCCCACCTCCAAAGTATAGACGAAAACTCAACTTGGTCTAAATTAAAAAAAGAAAAAAATTCATGCTAAAATATCTATATTGGTTTAAGAAACTAAATGTTTTCAACTAACCCAGTTCAGTGGAAAACAAAAGGGAAAGTTCTGTCCACATTTGTTTGTCCAAGGGCTGTATAATTTCTTAAAGTTAAATGTCAGTCAAAAGGTAGTTTATATAAAATCTCAACAAAATCTGATATTCTGATTGAAAAAGCAGTTCCTGTAAAAGAATATGCATGTATTTACATATAAAATACTATATAATATATATACCACACTTTATAATATAAACAATCTGTATATAAATATTTTACAAGGAGTGTTACATGGATATGGCATAATTTTGTTATAACTTTGAAATCACAACAATGTTTGAACAATTTGTTTTCACAGTACGTTTAAAATTTTAAACTGAAGAGCAATTGGTGGATTAATGCCATTTTTAGCTTTCAAAAACAAACATTTAACATAAAGTATTTATACACATCCCCAAGTAAACGAACTTTACTTCTCACTTGCCAGCAAAGTTTCTTCAAAAAATAAACTTGAAAGAAACAACTTCTGTTTAAAAATGTTTCAAAAACTCCACATAACTTATCTAATGTATAAAAAACAGTCCCATAATTTATAAAGGTGAATTAGTATGTGACTGTTAAATTCTATTTTATTTTAATGACTAGTAAAATTGTTAAACTTCTTTTACCATTTTTCTTAACCTAAAAAGCAATTAATAAACATGGTTAATAATGTTGCTGTATCTTGGGTATACCCAGGGGGCTATTTTAATTCTTCTAAACTGAGTTGTATAAGCAATGTAAATAGTTTTTTCTGAGAAATAATTAGGCTTTTGAAACTGAGATATTATTATATTAGGTCAGAGAGATACACAGCTAAATTTATCATTTTCATATGTCCCTTTGCACTGCTAAATTGCCTTGTTATTTGCCTTTTTTTAACCATAAAATAAAATTCAATGAACAAATAAAATTTCAAAGCAGCTCAACACACAAAAGCTGTTTTTACAGTGATTCAAAATCAAAGCCATCCTGTCCCATCAGGGTCTCACTGAAAGTGGTTTCATTGGGAGCATAAAGGTGGTAATGGGTAAGAACCAGTCTGCAGTGAAATAGACACAAGACTATGAGCTGGAAGGCACTGGTATTCAAAGCCTGATTACCTCAATATCTTTTATGCGTTTATAATATTAAGATAATTAAGATAGTTCACAAAATTTTGCCCAGTGAATTTTAAATCCAGTTGACCCCAATGGTCCGTAAAAGAATGTAAAGATGAAAAGATGCCTTTATCTAAGTGGCACTTTCTTTGCTGTACCAAAAGATGCACGTTGTGATTCCATACCTCTGCCTCTGAGCAGAGATGGACAAGACTGTGCACTAGGACCTTGGCTTCTGGGAAAGAAAAAATAAAACACCAGCCTACAGTGTGTTTGCCACTGCGTGAGGTATTTTCATAGACACTTAACCTCACTTCAACCCTTTTTGTTGCAGATGAGAATGTAAAGACCCAGAGAATCTGAATAAAGTTGCTCAAGCCAGTAGCAAAGCTAGGAGTTTTACCATCATCTGTTGTTCTAGAAGACTTTTTAAAAGGCTTCACTCGCACAGGATGTATTTCAGGATATGGACACAGAATGAGCACAGAGGAAAGTATCGATTATGGTCAAGTCCTCCCTTAACTATGTGTTTGAATAAGTAATTCAAATGCAAAGGAGCTATATTATATTAATAACTATCATATTACGTTAGTTGTCTTGGAAGAAGCTCTCTTTTCTTCCTTACATCTTCCCAATGTCATGTAGTTTCAGGCATTTATTTAAAATGCACAACATGCCACTATTAAAACCATGTGCTGAAATTGTAATGATAGCCCTCTCACATCAACCCCCACCCATAAGAAATGGCCCATCCTACAAAATGCATGGTTACCAATGATAAATAAAATAGGCATTAGAGCTCACAGAAAGTTGTAATAGCAAGGTGTCAATCATTCCGTCATGACTTGAAGATTCTCAAAGTGACTGAGCACAAGCATTCAAAGGCATTTTACTGGATCACATTTTATATTTCAGATTCAAAATTGTCTTAGGAGAGAACCAAGATGGACTTAGTTTATAATATCAAGCACCAGATCACATAGCCCTTCTCACAGCATCACATCAGATGGATCTGACAGTGAGGTTGGAGGTTTTGTCAAAAGCTTGTGTGTGTGTGTGTGTGTGTGTGTGTGTGTGTGTGTGTGTGTGTGTGT
>NW_017731780.1:209339-214596 GCF_001890085.2 Hipposideros armiger
GTGCCAACTTGGGCCAGTGAAGCAACGTCCTCCACAACTAGACTGAAGAACAAAAGGACAGCAACTTGTCTGCTCCCCTTCCCCCAATTCCCCAGCACTGTTCCCATCCCCCCAATTCCCCAATAAAAATCTTTTTTAAAAAAAGTCCTAATTACCCATATATACAAAAGAACTGAAAACAGAATCTCAAAGAGATATTCACATCCCGGTGTTCAGAGCAGCATTATTCACAATAGCCAAAAGATGGAAATGACCCAGAAGTTCATCAACAGACAAATGGATAAACAAAATAATGGCATATCTATATAATGGAAACGTATTCAGTCATAAAAAAAGAATGAAGCACTGATATATGTTAAAAGATGATTGAACCTGGAGAACATTATGCTAAGAAAAGAAACCAGTCACAAAAAACCACATAGTATACGATTCTATTCATATAAAAGTCCAGAACAGAGAAATCTACAGAGACAGACAGGTCTGTGGGTGCTTAGCTCTGGGGTCAAGGGGAAAGAGGAGTAAAGAGATGACAGCTAAAGGGTACAAGGTTTCCTTATGAGGTGATTAAAATGTTCTAAAATAGACCATGGTGATGGTTGCGCATATCTGTAAAAATATTAAAAACTATTCGCCATCCACTACAAGTGGATGAATTAATTGTATAGTATGTGAATTATATCTCCATACAGCTGATTTTTAAAACATAAAAAAGAAGGGGAAAACATCAGAAAATGGAATGTAGGTGGAGAGGAGGAAGAGAATTCCAGGCAAAGGGGGTGGCACCTGTGAATAGACAAAGCTGTGAATAGGCACATTTGTTGTCTCTCTTTGATGGACACTCCATATCCTTTCAGACCCAGCCCAGAGTTCTCAGTGGCCTATGGCTCAAAAGCAGAATCCTTAAAAGGATTGGCATGCCCACAGTGCTGCCAAGTGCTCCCCTAAATGTGCATGTATGCAACTCCACTAAAACCTGTACCCCTCTTATATAAAAACAATTAAGGAAAAAACTGCAAAGCATAGAGAGGAAAAAAATACTGCTCATAGAGTGCATTAACCATTAACTTGTTAGCAAGGCTATATGATTAACATTATTACAGAGAACCACAGAAGTTGCTAGACAAAGATAATGTAACTTCTCAGAGTAACAAAGCAAATGGATGGATTTATAAAAGTGGGAATTGTGGAAAAGGTTTTTTTTTTTTTCTGACTGAACTGCATAAAACATGCTGTATGTGAAACAAAGAAAAATGTTTCACCCCCAACAGCATTTTAAAAGCCAGAAATATGACTAATGCCATTCCATTAGAGAACTGAGACACTTTGCATTATTGCTTTCTACAGTCCTTTCTAAGTCTACATTCTTCACACAACTGAATAAAAGGAGACTGCTGAACTGCCACAGTTAAATGGAAATTTTGACCTGTAATTCATTTAACTGGCAGAATGATGGAACGGCTGACCTGCTCAGCCTGTGGGTGAGTGAAGGGAGTCCAAGCCCTGCCATGGAGAGGAAATGATGTTGTGACATGGCCAGTGCACTCCACGTGCTTGCAGCAGAACAAAAACAGCATAATTCACCCCAATAGTAGGGAAATGCTCAAATGTCATTCTCCCAAACAGAAGCAAGAGGCTGTGTGGTACAAATGGCACCTGCCATGTGGCTCAAAAACAAGAAGAGAATTATGTGGTGCTTTTCAGTTTTGTTTTGTTTTTTTCATTCAAATATCTGTGGATTCATTCCAACACTTTGTTGGCTAATCTCACAGGTAGTAAAGAATTCATGAAAAAAAGAACTTAATTATACAGCCTTTACCACATTTTCAAAATGTTATCTTAATCTTGGCCACGAACACTTTAGGTTTCTTAATGGCGATCTATGTGATCCCATGAAAGCAGAATAATAAAACCAGCACGCAATTAGCACAGGTTCAGAACCAGAACTCGGATCCACGGTATAGTATTTAGGACTCAAATAAGGGAGAACTTACTTCTCTTTCATATCACTTTCTAGAGGTGGGCGGGGCGGCTGAGTCGGTGTGCAGCTCTGCTCCACGAAGTCATCCAGGGTCTCCGATGCCTTCTGCCTCTTTGCTCTGACATCCCCCAGGGAAGTCTCATCATTCACACAGCCAAAACCGTCTCCCCACAACATCCATGTTTCACCCTGTGACAAGAGGAAATGAGGGAAAGTGGGAACAAAGTATCTCACTTTCAGGGTATTACCTTGCTGAGGACTGAGACACATGGTATCGCCTTTCCGTAGGGGAGGCTGGGATATGGATGGAGTCTCTAGCTGGGCAGCCATACGCCCAACCAAAACCAATGAGGGTGAGAGTTCTGAGCTTAAAGAAGGCTGGAGATGGGTACTGGAGGAGTTAGTGTGGCCATACCTCGTTTAACAAAACACTTTTGTACTTCCCCATGTAGAAACCTATATACTTTTAAAAAGTTGGATTTTTAAAAACTGACAAGTTTTTTTTTTAAACATATCCCCATACTTTTCTACACATTCTGTAATTTCCCTCCAACCCAAATGTCCCAAACCTGCCTCCTGTGTCCTTGGAAATGTACCATCTGTGTCAGCTCCCTAAATCCTCCTTGCCATTGGTGAAAACTACTGTTCCAGCCTCCCCTCAATAGAAAACAGGTTTTTTTCCTCCCACACACTGGATAAATAATGGCCTACAGGTGGGATAGCTACCCTCCTTGCTTCCACTAACATATCCAAAACTGTTACTCCTTCTTTCTCCTTCAGAAGCCCCAGCTCCTTTGAAGCATGTGTCATCTGCTATATCACTTCTTATCCCCTGTAATCATCTTCAGACCTCCCATGGTCTTTCCTTCATCCACCAAGGAATTTAGCACCTTGTTCTGTCTTTCCCTCAACCCTACTCTTGTTATCAAGTTCTGTGACTTCAGCCTGCATGTGGAAATCCGCCCAGCAGTGAACTCTCAAATCCTTAGCCTCCTCACCTGCTACTCTCTTTCCTCTGCCACACCATAAGGCTCACTTTCATGATCATGCCTTAGACTTTGCCATATGACAATTAACACACTACCCCCCAAGATATTAGGTTTAACGTCTCACTTTCCCACTAGTGCTTTTTATCTTCCCAGGACACTTACTCTACAGTACCTACTCCAACAATTTTCCAACACTGTAAACCACAAACAAATCCACTGACTTTATAATGNAAGATATTAGGTTTAACGTCTCACTTTCCCACTAGTGCTTTTTATCTTCCCAGGACACTTACTCTACAGTACCTACTCCAACAATTTTCCAACACTGTAAACCACAAACAAATCCACTGACTTTATAATGTTTTTATTATCCACTATCCCCTCTTATCCTTACTTTGCTCTTTTCCACCCTAGAGTCCAGGGCCATCATTATAATCATGTTATTCAAATACACAAACCATAAGCGTACATTTTCATTCCATACAGTAGCAAAGCAATATCCCTCGTTTAAACCCAACTATTCTCTCTCTTGGCATCATCATTAAGTAGCTGATGAGAATCACAAAGCTGCAATGACTTGTTTACACTGCATTTGTGGCTGCAAATCTGAAACACATACTTATCACTGCCCAGATATTCTGCCACATTTCACTTGCAAAGAACACCCCAATACCCACGATATCCAAGTATTTCACACCTTTTATTTTTCTCTCCTTCCTTCTCAGTAGTGAAAAAGAAGTGATTCAACAGATGCTCCTTGATCTTCCCACCACTAACTACAATCCACCAGCAGCTTTGCTTTCCTCTTTTGTGACAATATCAAGGTATTCCTATTCCTATCTCAAGGCTATATCTCCACTTGCAGTGGGCACCCATCATCTCTCACAAACTCAAAGACTTTGCTTCAGCATTTATCCCCACTCTCTTCTGCATCATCATAATCTCTTCTACACTAGGTAAGTCTCATCAACATAAAGCACAACTCCCAAGTATCCCTCACTTCAAAACTCTCCCTGACCCAATGTTTCTCTCTAGCTCTTCCCCTAATTTCTACTCTCTCATATCACATCCTCTCTTCCTCCCATTCCAGGCAAGTGTGCATCCCCATTGTATCCATGAAGCTCAAAACAATAAAAAATAAAAGATCCAGAACTGAGACACATAACATAAAAAAAGGAGGAAACAAGAGGAAAATCATAGAATACCACCACACTAAGATAACAGTCAGGAGCAAAAAAGGCAAAGAAACAATGGAGACACTGAGTTACCAGAAAACAAAAGATAAAATGGCTTTAGGAAATCCTCATATATCAATAATCACCCTAAATGTAAATGGGTGAACTCACCCATAATGACTGAAATCACCAATAAAAAGGCACACAGTAGCACATTGGATCAAAAAACAAAACCCAACCATATGCTGCCTCCAAGAGACACATCTCAACAAAAAGGACAATTATAGACTTACAGTGAAAGGGTGGAAAATGATACACCAAGCAAATGGTATCCAGAGAAAAGCGGATATAGCCATACTTATATCAGACCAAACAGACTTCAGGAGAGAGGGAATAAATACCGAAGCAAAGTCCTTGGGTTTGTGAGACATGATGGGGTGCCCACTGCAAGAGGAGATATTGCCTTGAGATAGGAATAGGGACACCTTGATACTTTCACAAAAGAGGAAAGCAAAGCTGCTGGTGGATTGTAGTTGGTGATGGGAAGTCAAAATACCTAGGAATAAACTTAACCAAGGATGTGAAAGTCCTATACACTGAAAACTACAAGACATTTTTAAAAGAAACTGAAGAAGACACAAAGAAATGAAAAGGTGTTCATGGGTTGGAAGAATCAACATAGTTAAAATGGCCATACTACCCAAAGCAATATACAGATTTAATGCAATCCCCATCAAAATTTCAATGGCATTTTTTAAAGAAATGGAACAAAAAAATCATCAGATTTGTAAGGAACCACAAAAGACCCTGAATAGCCAATGCAATCCTAAGAAAAAAGAATAATGCTGGAGATATCACACTCCTTGACTTCAATTTGTAATACAAAGCAACAATAGTCAAAACAGTATGGTATTGCTACTTTGTGAGGGGTGTAAAGGATAACTATTGCATTGTTCTGTACACCTGAATCTAATAACAATAATAAAAAAAAAACCAGTATGGTATGGGCAGAAAAACAGACACACAGACCAATGGAATAGAATTGAGAACCCAGAAATACACCCACATAAATATGGACAGATAATTTTTGACAAAGAAGCCAAAAACATACAGTG
>NW_017731780.1:216171-245294 GCF_001890085.2 Hipposideros armiger
ACAGCAATTTATCCATTATATTGTCAATGGCTACATAGGGGTGTGTTTTTTCCCCCTAGGGTTTTGCTATTACAAACAATGTAGCTATGAACATTCTTGTATGTGTCTCTTGTGAACATGTATAAGAGTTTTGTTTGTTTGTTTGTTTTTGGAGGGTGGGAGGTGTGGGTTAAGTACCTAAAGGGTGAAATTACTGGGTTATGGGAAACGTGCATGATCAATTTTGTTGGTTAACGTTTATTGTTCACCAAAGTGATTTAGATTCCTAAGCATTCTGAACATATAATAAGCATCCAATAAGTATTTGAAGAAAGAATGGACTTTTAAAATTTCTGTTTAACTTTGAAATATTATATTTACAGACATTGTAAAGATAATATCAAGAGTTCCCTTATATGCTCCATCCAGCTTCCACTAATGTTAGTATCTTATATAACCATGGTACATTTATCAAAACTAAGAAATGAACATTGGCACAATGTTATTAGCTAAACTACAGAGTATATTTGGGTTTGCTTAGTTTTTCCAATAATACTCGTATGCTTTTTCTGTTTGAGGATCCAATCCAGAAAACCACATTGCATTTAGTTGTCATGTCTCCTTAGTCTCTTCCAATCTATGACAGCTTATCTGTCTGTCCTTGTTACTTATAATCTTGACATTATGGGAGAGTGGTAGTCAGATATTTTGTACACTGTTCCTCAATTTGAGTTTGCTGATGTATTCTCATAATAGGTTTGGGGGAACTATACCACAGAATTACCCTTCTCATTGCATCATATCAGGGAACGCATGATGTTCATATGACTTATTACTGGTGATGCCAAAGTTATCACCCAGTTAAGTTTCATATACCAGGGTTTTTCACTGTAAAGTTACTATTTTTCCCCTTCCTATACACTAGTCATTACAAGCAAGTCACTGTATCCAGCTCACCTCACAGGCAGGGAAATTAAGCTCCACTTCCTGGAGGAATACCAAAGACTTTGTAGACCTGTGTTCAATACACCACAGTAATCAATAAATATTTGGGGGAGATATTTGAGCAAATATCCTGTTGCTCATTAATATTTCAGCCACTAATTTTAGCATTCTCCCATGAATCTCACCTGCAGCAGTTATTACTGTGGTATTCTAGTGGTCTTTTCCCATTGCCCGCATTCCTTCTGTACTTATTATTTGGAATTCTTCTGTAAGGAAGATTTGTCACTTCTCCACTACTTAATTACTTATTCAATCAGTTATTTATATCAATGTGAACTCATGGGTATTTATTTTATTTTGAAGGAGTTGTAATGCAGTAGTATTTATTATTTATTTTATTGCTTGAATTGTTCCAGCTTTGGCCATTGGGAGCTCTTACAAGTCAGCTCCTATGTTCTTTTGACATGTCCTAGTCCTTTCCTATCCCCCGCCTACTTTCTGAGACCATAAAATGCTCCAGGCTCATAATGAATTTTCCTTGCCCTGGCCCTAGAATTACCCAGGTTCATAGTTCAGAAGGAATCATTTTTATAGTCAATTTGCATGTGCTATTATGTGTAATTCTTAGATTATTTCTGTGCTATAGTGAATGCTATAATTAACTATAGATTTTTTATAATTAAGCCATATATATTGTAGTACTCAGGCTAATAAACCGTGTTAAAATTGAACATGAGTCCATCAACAATGCTTCACCCTTTTTTCTCTTATAGCACTTACTTATATAATCTATATGGGCTCTACAGACCATAAAATTTCATGATTCTACAATGAAAAGACAAAAGAAAAATGATGTTCCCATGAGGAACTTTTCCTTGGGTCAGGGAGTTGTTTCATTTTGCCAAAAATATATTTAACTGGTAGTTGACCTCTATTTCATCTTTCCTAGCCCTCCCATAGTTTAGCCCTATTCCTTCCATTTTATTACCACCACTGAAATAAAATTCTAAGTATCTTTTGCTGTATCAAATTACTATACAAATAAGGTAATAAAAATATAGAAAAATGAATTTCCAGTTACTTATAAAGTTGATATATTTTTTACATTAACCTAATATAATCCACTGCTGCCTAAATCATTAGTCATTAAACAATTTAAACACTAGAGCAGTGGTTCTAGACAGAAGGGGTTTTTTACACCAGGGGACATTTGGCAATATCTAGAGATATTTTTCATTGTGACACTGGGAGGGATGCTACTTGCATCTAGTGGGTAGAATCCTGGAGTGTTGCTAGACACCTACAATGCACAAGAGGTCTCCACAACAAAGAAATATTTGGCCCCAAATTCCAAGTGCCAAGGTTGAGAAATCCTGCACTAAAGGACCTCTCAATTTTCAAATAGGTTAAATAAGAGATATTTTCCTTCAAAACTCTAAGAAAATACTAGCAAATACCAAGGGCTATCTCCACTAAAAAGTTGAGTACAATAAAGGATTTTCTAGAAGAACCAGATGATAGAATATGAAGGATCCACTGTACCTACAAAACATCAAGAAAGCAAAGCAGAGTTAAAGGCTCTTGCTGCATCTTAACTCATCCCATTTTGAATAAGTTATCTATGTGATACATCCAAGGCTCAAATGCATCAAACAACTGTTAAATACATGGATTATCACTGAGTTTGCACTTCAAACAAAAACACTAAAGCCTTCTGGCTAACAAGAAATGATTTTAGTGTGATGTCAGCACAAGAATTTGGGGCCAGGAGGTAGGAGTCTAGTCATGGCTTTCTCTCTTGCTGACTGTGTGACTCTGTGCAAGTCATGTAACTTTCCTAAGTCCCAGTTTTCTCATCTGGGAATAGTCTTATCAAAGTTAATTATAAAATGTGAAGGCTAATGCCTGCCTTATCTACATCACAGGGTCATTGTGAGAATCAAACTTTTTTAAATGCACTTTCTTTTTACTTATTTGGATACTGACAGCCTCTCATAATATCTTTCTTACACTTGATATATAAGGTTGAGGAAAGAACAATACCTTTAGAAAACTAATGAAAAATGGATTCCTAAAAAGAGGAGGTTGAGCATACCCATATAGAGATATTACTGAATTCTTACAATTGACTAATTTGTTTTCCTCTTCAAAGGTCCCATTAGAGTGTGAAAATACATTGAAAACAAATATTACAGTGAAGCCACAAACTGGGAGAAATATATGCAAAACATATCTGAAAAATGACATATCTAAAATATACAAAGAACTCTTAAAACTCAACAATAAGAAAATAAACAAACCAATTTTAAAATGTTAAAAAGATCTGAACAGACACTTCCCCATAGAAAGTATACAAATGGCAAATACCAATATGAAAAGATGGTCAACATCACCTGTCAACAGAGAATTGCAAATTAAAATAGTGATGAGATACCATTACTTAAATATTAGAAAAGGAAAAGACTTTTAATAAACTGACAATACCAATTTTCATCAAGAGTGTGCAGCAACAAGTACTCTCTTTCATTGCTAGTAGAATGCAAAATGATAAAGTCACTTTGGAAGACAGCTTTGGCAGTCCTTACAAAGATAAACATAGTCTTACCATATGATCCAGCAATCACAGTCCTCAGTATTTACCCAACTGGCTTGAAAACTTAAGTCCTCACAATAATCTGCATGCAAATGTTTATACAGCTTTATTCATAATTTTCAAAAATTGAAAACAATGAAGATGTCCTTCAATATGTGAATGAATAAACAAATATTTATACAAGGTTGATCTATACAAGGAAATATTTTTCCATAATAAAAAGAAATGAGCTATCAATACACTCAAAGACATGGATGAACATTAAATGTATATTGCTAAGTGAAAAAAAACAGTCTGAAAAGGCTACATGCTATACAATTTCAATTATACAACATTGTATATTTTAGATCTGTTATGTCAGATATGGAAAAAAGCAAAACTATAGCAACAGTAAAAATATCGATGGTTACCAGGCATTTTGGAGAGTTGAATAGGTGAATCACAGACAACCTTTTAGGTTGGTGAAACTATTCTATATGATACTGTAATGGTGGATACATGATATTTTGCATTTTTCAAAACTCACAGAACTTTACAGAACAAAGAGCAAACCTTAATGTGCACAAACATTTCAAAATAATTTCGGAGAAGTCAGGAATCCTTAGTGGAGTTTAACCTTTGATAAAAGAATCTAAGAATATTACAAATATATGGAACAACCTTATTGAAAAGGATTGAGAGGGGCGTAATGGTGCTGACCTAAGTATTTGGGGAAATGAGTAGAGTCTATAAGAATAAAGTCAAAAGGAACCTCACATAAGCAAATACTCCAGTCAATAAAGTTGTTTCCCACTAGGTAAAGGTTAACAATTCTAATTCTACTATGCAAGTATATTGAAATTAGACAATTAAGTAAATGAATCATGGGTAGTGGAAACAAAGTTTTTCACTATTGGTGTGGGACTTTACAGATAAGCAAAGAGAAGATGCTGGAATAATCCATTTAGTAATAGATTAGAGTTGAATATATCAGTATAAACTCATGTCTAGCTTAATATAAATACATATAATTACATGTAAAAATATTTATATATATGTGTGTGTGTTTATACATAATTTTGTATATACACATATATTGCCTTGCTCTGTCAACTGAGAGTACCAAGAAGCAATGATACCCCAATTGTAGTAAGTACACCAAGCACTCAGATCTTGGTGTCTTATGCCATTCTCCATTAAAAGGAATCAGGGCTCCTTGGAGAAGTGGTTGATTTTAAGGCTAGGACAGGATACATACAAGATGATCCAAGATCATCGTATAGTACCAGATATTAAGGAAATGCTCAAAAAAATTGACTGAGGGTATGTCACAGGAACACAAGAACTCCAAATGATCAAAGTTAGGGCAACAAAGAAAATAATATTGGATAATAACCCCAAGTATAAAATAAATATCCATGAGTCCATGCTGATATAAATAAATAATTAAATAACTAATTAAATGGAGAATGAGACACATTCCCTGTACAGAAGGATTCCAAATCATTTATGTAGATATTCTAGCCTCAAGGAGGTGGAGCATAACTCCTTACTCTTCAAGTGTGAGCTATGCAAAGGAACTTCCTTCCAAAGAGTACATTATATAAAGGAAGAAAAAAGACTAAGTTTGCCTGACAAATGCTATCTTACCCAGTTGATCAAGGTCAACATCAACAGTGATGTCATGTTGACAGTATATACTATACTCTTGATGTAATGTGATGACAATGGCATTTTACACCTGAGGCTCAAATTTATAATTCCAGTCTAATCATGAGAAAAACAACCATAAAAGTTCCAGGAGAGGCCATCCTACAGTACGCCTGAGGAGTACTCTTCAAAACTTCCGAGGTCATCTATTGCAAAGAAAGCCTGAGAAACTATCACAGCCAAGAGTAACCTAAAGAAACTTAACAACTAAATGTAATTTGGTATTTGGATCAGAACCTGAAACAGAAAAATAACATTCAGTAAAAACTAAGTAAATTTAAATACAATATGGACTTTAGTTAATAATAACAGTGTATCAATATTGGTTCATTAACTGTAATACATGCACTGTACTAATGTAATGTAATAATGTACGATGTTAATAATATGGGACATAGTGAGGATATACGTGAACTCATTGTACGCTAAGTTCACAATATTCCCATAAATATAAAATATAAAACTGTCATAAAAATCAATCAATGTAAAACATCATTAGAGAGAGCAAAAATGGATGAAACCATAATTGCACTTTTTCACAAGCATTTGGTTTTACTAACAGAAGGTGAGGCCAGAAGGCTGATTTTTGAATTTGCTCACTAGTCTATCCTAGGCAGCTGGGGCTATCACTCAGTCATCAGCCATTTATAAAAGCTAATAAAGGGGTCAGTGTTTAAGTATATATCACAATACATGTCAGAATGAGCCTCACAGACAGTAACAATAGGACAAGCTGGAAAAATCTTTCCTTTCACATAAAAAGTGAGCCTGGTTTTACTTGCCATTGTCCTACTAAAGGGCAAGGGACCTTCACTCATATCATTGAGCAAGGGTGACACGGATCTTCCAGTACAGATGAGAATCCATCAGCAACCTTTCCCCACTGGACTCCTGAGCACTCCCCTACCTAATTCCAGTATCTAGTAATCTACCAGATGTTTCAAAATACATATTCAAGTGTTTCCTTAAAATAGCAGGTAAAAAGAAATTTTTAAAAGTGTAAATTATTAAATTTGTCAGCGTGAGGCTGGCTAGGGCCACTTGCGGGAAACGTGGTGGGGTTTCCTATCATCCTTCCCCTCTCTCTGCCCCAATCTATTCATTTTGACTTCAGACTTACTGCAAAAAAAATGAAACTAGTTGTTCATTTAACCACAGATCAGTTTGGCTTTGTATCCAGTATTTCCCCCAAGTTCCACCTCAGAACATAGCTTCCTGACCCACAGAAATTTCCCTCAGCTAAGTGCAAGATTTGTCCTCCTAGGAAATCACCAGAGATGCTATTTCCAGCCTAATTTTGAATGCTCCAGTGCACTTGAAACTGAAGCCCTTCCATAAAAGAGGGGAGGTTCGTGAAAGCCTTCATTACATGGCAAATCTTGAAACACATAGAACGTTGAACTTAAAACCTCATTTTACTACTCTTTTTCCCCACCCCACTGACAGCCACACTGATAGATGAATGACATATCATAAATATATACAAAGATCGCAACTGAAACAAACAACTAAAGCTCAGACTGTGGTGCTAATCACTGGTCTCTCTGCGGTCCAATTTCAATTTCATTTCATTGGAGCATCACTTTCTTCTCCTCACATCACAGTAGTATTAGAAAGACTTTCATTTCTGGGGGCTTTAAGCTCCTTGGGATGGCATCGCAGCAGCAAAAGGTACCATGGGAAAAAGAACCCCAAACGCAGGGAGCCTACGGAGGCAGTGCGCATGTTCTGCGGTTTGATCCTGACATCAGGTTATTGAAACTGAAGATGGAAAACCCATATGGAGTCATTGGGTTCTCTCCCTCGAGGGCATTGGATTATGCTGGACAGTATATTATTTAGCACTTTGTCTGGTTCTATTCCAAATAGCCCTTCCTTGGAGGCCTATTAACTCCACTCTGGCAAGGAAGTTATTACAAATGCAGGGCTTTCTACTGGTCGGTCATTTCTTCCACAAAATGCACATTATCCTGATGAGGTATTTAAAAATAAAATTTACCAAACAACATGAAAACAGTGCGGTATTGTAAAATAACAAATGGGGAGCACTAAGCAAATTATCCCAAAGTGGTCCTAGATGTCACGGCTGAGTTGCCTGGACAGAAGCTCACTGAGACTGCTCCTCTCTCCACCTTTTCCCTGGCTCAGCTTCCCACAGGCATAGTGGCTGTGTTCCCCTCCCCCCACAGTAACATCCCACAGGCTGCAAGATCTCCAGGTGCAGTTAATGTTCCCAGGCAACTCTCGTAAACAGCCGACACCCACATCCTGACTGCCTGGTGCTCAGACAGTCTGATTGTCCCCCATTGACAAGTGTGCTCTCAGGCTTGTCCTATTAGAAAGGCAGAGTGCCCCACTAGAATGCAAATCCATGCTACTTGTCAGCAAAGCACCTGGGCCCTAGGACTGTCTCCAGGGGAAAGATGGGAGGGTGGAGGGCCCTTGCCCTTTCTCCTCTCCAATTTTGTAAGTGCCTGCCTTCCCCAATATGGCAGATTCCCTAACCCCTGTGATGCTCGAAGCTGGTGCATGATGGAGAGTGACTCAGATGGGACCCTTTTTGAACAACAAAGACTAAGGACTTCAGAGCCAAACACTTGGCCATAAAGCCGCACGGAAAGAAAGATAATAGAGGATCATGAGTTTAGACAGCTTAAAAGAAATTGGCATTGGGCGTTGAAGCCCTAAATTCCTCTATCCATGCTCGCAGCATCTTAAGTTGAATTAAAACAAAATTTAACAGCACAATGCAGCAAGATGCTGCTTACCAGAAACATACAAGAAGATGAAATAGAAGGCAATTAACTGAGGTCTGGGTGCATTTTAACTAATCAAACTTTCACAAAAGGGAAGCAGATTTGGCAATATTACTTCAGGCAATATAGTATTTAAAGCATTTTAGTTAAGAGAGCATTGTGTTATGCTATATTGGTAAGCTAATGATAAAGCTATGACATTGATAAACTTTAATGTACCAACTTGATTTAAAAAAAAACACCCTCAAAATGTATAGAACAAAAACATACAGACATATGGCAGACATTGATGTTTCTAACCCACTGCTATCAATATATACAGATCCCAAGTTCAAAAACAAAATAAGGACTAAAAAAGAGCAACTAATATAACTGATGAGGTAGACCTAGTAGAACATGCCAACTTCTTTATCTTAAAAGTAGAGATCTCATCCTCTTTCATAAAATAAAAATGTCAGTCTATTCCAAAAAATTATTATGGCAAAGAGCTGATAAAAATATTTACTCAAATGAACCATTAGAATATTAAGTGATGGTGATGTACACGATGACTTAACTGCTACTCACACTCTCTGCTAGATGCCATAATTCAGATATTTGTGTTTTAACTTTTACAACCTTCTGGGCTGCAATAAGAATTTTATAGTTTGCTGTGGAACTGCACCAAATCTATAAACTCTGCAAAAGTCCTTAAATTCCACATATGTGGACTGTCACTGGCCCTAATAATTGCTCTCCACGTTTGGCACCAAATTCTTAACAAAGAAAAAACAAATATAGCACGTGCTGCAGCGAAATGAATGAAAAGTACCTACCAGGAAACTGCTGAGCTGACACTCAACACCTTCCATAATTCTGCATTGGTGTGTTTTGTAGACAGCTCTGCCTTTCAATTTCCCAATCAACACGTTAAATAGGCAAGTTTAAAAAAAAATTATCGTCTATATAGTACAAATCTAAATACCAAAACGATTTCACCAGGAGGCTGGGAATCTTTTCGATGTTTGCTGTGAATGATAAAAATCACAAATCCCATCTGAACCGTGGGCAGGCAAATTCAGGCGAACACCAGGAATGTCAGGACCCTGAGCGTGCAGACAGGACCATAAAATGTACACAGCTGTTAACTTTTCCCAGAAAGCAAAGTGCTCAGGAGATTAGTTGCTGTTTTTTCTTTTCCTTTTTCTTCTCTCTCTTCTTTTTTGTTGACATTTGAAACATATGTCCCTCTATCCCACTATTGCTGCCACCACCCCTCCCCACCCATGAATCAGTTCATTGCATGAATCATGGGAGAGGCAGCTTGTCACCGGTTTCTTCTGTATCCAGATGTGATTTGCCAGAGTAGCAGAGCTCAGGAAGTTGGCTTCACTATAAAGGTATTTAGTGGACATTATTCTCTGACATACGTGAGGAATAAAGAGTGTGTGTGTGTGTGTGTGTGTGTGTGTGTGTGTGTGCGCGCGCACGCGTGTGTGTGTTTAAAGTGGCAAATTCAAGCCACCAGTGTTTCCACAGGCTTTTCTAGCAGCAAAGTATTGCTCTTTAAGACACAAAAGGGTTGATGTAAGAAACGTTTCAGAAAACCAATATTGTTTTTATTTGCTCTAAACAAATAAATTTTCATGGAAACACAAAAATCTGTGCTCCACAAAGATGTACACGTGAATGCCCATGAATACAAGCTGGTGTGCTATGGCAATCATAAATAAAAGCAAGCAAAGCAGGGACCAAATTTACCCTCTCCACCTCCAAGCTTCTCCCTCTGAAAATGGTTCCAAAAGTAATAAAATATAATTCTCTCTATAAAAATCAATCACAAAAGGTTAGAGACAGACACCAAAACATCCTTTAGTCCTTTAACTCATTATGAAATACTTCTCCCTATAACATATCTACGTAAATACTTTCATAATCTTTGAACTTTCAAATTTATCTAGTTCCTCTGATTATCTTGTGAAAAAAAATTTTGAACAGTGGATTTCTTTTAAGTCTCAAGGTCTATGAACTGAAGGTGCAGATGAATACAAAATAACTTATTCTTGTTATAAATCCATTCCCATAACTTTGCAGGTTCCAGTTCAATATGGTGATATAGGAGGCCCTGGTCTCATCTCCACCCACAGACACAGAATCTGCAGCTACATATGGGACAACTTCCTGTGTGGGGGGAAAAAAACAACTAAAAACTTCCTGAGCAACCCCGCATCTGGTAAACAAGAGAAGGCCCACGTGGAAGCAGATAGGAGAGGCTGAGACACAATCTCAAAATAAACCCTACCCACACCGTCACTCACACTTAGGAGGGTACTCAAAACCCAGAGCTTCTTCCTCAGAAGCTATGGGACCCCAACATTTAAGACCTGCACCTTAAAGATGAGCCCCCAAAACACCTAGCTTTCAAAACCAAAGGGGCTCATACCCATGAGACCCACGTGGTGCCCAGACTTTGTGTGAAAGAGGCTCATTTTCCAATCTTAAAGCACCAGCCTGAGTGTCAGGCATCTAATTTAGCACCCAGCTAGAGGCCTGTTGGCTGGTGGGTACTGTCTTTTTTATTTTCTCTTTTTTCCTGCCCTCCCCCCCCCCTTTTCTCAGCAGACATCATTTATACGCTCTCCCTCTGCTTCTTCCAATCAGCAAACTCCATCTTCACGCTCTCCCTCTGCCACACTCCAGATCTCCAGAATCTCCTGGAGCAGAGCTTTTACATTCATCAGGTGCTTTGGTTTTTATGGCTGGTGCCTCAGTTTTTGTGGTTACTGCCTAGGGGATACTCCTTAATCATCTGGTTCTGGAGGCCAAGGGAGCTTGTGTTCTTGGGTCTCCTGGGATTATAGCAACCAGAGAGACCGTTCTTGGTGGGCTACCACCCCCAGGGCACGGAACAGAGAGCAGACTAAAACATATCCCCAGTCCTTCTGTGGAAGAGGCCTATTTGCTCCTGCAGGAGTTTCAGCCTGAGGGGCTGGCTTCAGGTGTGGCACACATCCAGAGGCCTACACAGGTGGACACCATTGCTCCACTCTCCCTCAGCCTCACTACAGCTCGTCAGTATCTCCCCGAAAGGACCTTACACATTCATCTAGAATCCTAATTTTTGAGACTGCCACTTAGAGGGCACCTCCAGCTCATGTGGCTATAGTGGCTAGTAGGGCTTATGCTTCTAGTCCCGCAGTCCTGTATATATTTTCATGCTTTAAGAGCTGCTGCCTGAGGGTCTGGCTTCCAATCAGCATGAATCAGTGCTATGATCCTCCCCTTTGAGACACTGACTGGTCTAGGCAAACCCTCAACTATTGGACAATCACAAAGGTTTGAGAGAGAATCAAGAACTAGGGCAGGGTTGAATGGTAAGGATCATCTCCTAGTCCAAGCCTCAAGATTGGGAGAGGTGACTGCTTTATTTTACACATAGAAATCATTAGAGAGATTCAGGGAAAATTAAGAAACAAAAGAGTATGTTCCAAACAACAACAAAAAAATATGATATACAACCTCAGGGAAAAAAAACACCTCAATGAAACAGATAAGTAATTTACCTCTGTAAAGAAGAATGGATGAGGATCAAAGACCTAAACATAAGACTTGAATCAATAAACTGCATAGAAGAAAGCATATTTACTAAACTTATGGATCTTGGATTTAAAGAGGATTTTATGAATTTGACCTCAAAGGCAAGGGAAATTAAAGCTAAAATAAATGAATGAGGCTATATCAAACTAAAAAGCTGTACATCAAAAGAAACCATTGAAAAAATAAAGGGGCAACCAAACAAATGGGAGAAGATTTTGGCAAACAACCCCTCCCATAAGGGGCTAATATCCAAAATATATAAGGAATTCATACAACTAAAAAAAAAAATCCAATTAAAAAATGGGATGGGCAGAGAACCTGAATAGACATTTCTCCAAAGAGGACATACAGATGGCCAATAGACATATGAAAAGATGCTCAGTATCACTAATCATCAGAGAAATGCAAATAAAAAACAATGAGATATCACCTCACACCAGTTAGAATGGCTATCATCAAGACAAACAGTAACAAGTGTTGAGTAGGCTGTGGAGAAAAGGAATCCTCATACACCGTTGGTGGGAACCCAGATCGGTGCAGCCGCTGTGGAAGGCAGTGTGGAGGTTCCTCCAAAAATTAAAAATAAAATTGCCATATGACCCAGAAATCCCTCGCCTGAGCGTCTACACAAAAAATCTGAAAACATTTATTCTTTAAAGATATATATGCTCCTATATTCATTGCAGCTTTATTTATGGTGACCAAGACATGGAAACAACCAAAGTGTCCTTTGCTAGATGATTGGATAAAGAAGATGTGGTATATTTACACAATGGAATACTATTCTTCCATAAGAAAAGATGAAATAGTGTCATTTGTGACAATGAAGATGGATCTTGAGATTATTATGTTAAGCAAAATAAGTCAAACAGATTAAGTCAAGAGCCATATGATTTCACTGATATGTGTGATATAAAACTGAAAGCAACAAAGGAACAAGACAAACAAAGAAACAAAAACTGATAGACACAGACAACAGGTTAGTGGTTACCAGAGGGTAAGGGGTGTTGGGGGTGGTGGATGAGGGTAAAAGGGATCAAATATATGGTGATGGAAGGAGAACTAACTCTGGGTGGTAAAAACACCATGTGATATATAGATGATGTATTACAGAATTGTACACCTGAAACCTATGTAACTTTACTAACAATTGTCACCCCAATAAACTTGAATTTAAAAAAAATAATGGGTGAATAGAATAAGAACTTCAACAAAGATATAGAAAAATATGATAAATAAACAAATAGAAGTCACAGAGCTGGAAAATACAATAACTAAACTGAAAAATAAATCCATTCCTGCTCAGTATCCCAGAAAGATGAGCAGACATAATAGAAAGCCCAGTGGTCTGGAGGTCAGTAGATCCGGTTCTGCAGTCCAGTCATCTGTTGCTTCAAGGACACCATAAAGTCAGAACCTGCCTCTGTGTTTATCAACTGGGTATTAAACCAGGTATTATCTCAGGTGCCTCACAGTTAATATTCTTTGCTTTGAACTTGCTACCAAATAGTTCCTAGGACTCTGCAGTTCATCCAGTGAATAGAAAAGTAGGCTAAAGACACACAAACTGAGCAGTCAACCAGGATAGAAGACCAAGTTCTATTTGCTGACTGTCTCTACCTTCCTCCCTTCCTTCTTTCCATGTCTTAGAATGACTGGAAGAAGTAGAGGCACTTGGGGAAAAAAACATCTTCATGGTCTACTTCTTCTCTCCTTCAACAAACAAAAAGCTGAAAGTTGTCTTTTATCACATCCAGTATTCAGAAATTTATGTTCCAACCTCAAGGCACAGTGTAAGGAAGCATAACCCATTGAAGCCAAGGACAGCCCACACCTGTTGCTTTGACCTTCCACTTCATTCTCCTCAGGTACAGGCCATTAACTTGACACTGTAATTTATCTGCCTGTGAGAGTATCTCAGACATCCCAAGTCACAGACGTGAAATGTGCTGCAAAGAAAATATTGGCCCTGAATTCCCAAGACATCCTAGAAAAATAATGGATAGCTGATCTGTTATGATTGTGGTAAATAAAGGTTTTGCTTTGCTCTGGAGAGGCAGGCAGGCATTGTACCTGCCCGCTGGCATAATCAACTTCGTCACAGACTGCCCCAAAGTGGGAAGTTTGATACCATCTTGCCTTGTTCTAAATCTTAGTTGTTAAGTTCTCTAAGGAGTCCCAGGAGAGTTTTAGTCTGTGGGAAAGAGACATGAAATGAGTTCTTTTCTACCCTTAAGCACAATTATGTTTATTCATTTAGCCCAAGAGAAAGAGCTCATTGAGAATTAGTCAGGCACCAGGGCAGGTGTGACTTCAGATGATAATTGTGACTTCACTGGTATTTCAAGTAGGGCAGCTGAATTTGACATTTCCATTCATTAGTGGGAAGTACATCTTATCTTTAATATAAAATGCGGGGTTACACCACAGGAGTAGATAGACATTTCCCTAAGGTCTATGAGATAGTGCTCTAGAGATACCTCAGCACCTAATCCATCTTCCAGCTCCATGCCTTTGCTCTTTCACAAGGTCGTCAGTGCTCAAAAATCACCAACTCTGAAGTCCCACCCCAAATAGAAAAGTGCCTGACAAAAAGTAAAATAATCATAATTATATGCATAATTGTAATTCATCATCACATTATTATTATTTAAATTGTTTGATAATACAGCCTTGCTTTGACTTACAACTCTCAGAGGTGTTCTTTCAGGTTAATAAATTATAGCTTTATTTCAGCTCAAACTAAAATATTTTTTAAAGCTGGAGTAAAATAAGTTGTATCTATTACCAAATAACACCATTCTTGGGGCAGACATGACATATCAAATTTTCGTTATATCCTACATCTTCAGACATCACAAGATCATGCAAACACTTTAAAACAACAACCTTTTACTAGAGGTAAATACACCAATACATAATGGTGGGATTACATATGATTTTTATTTTATTCTTTATGTTTTTCTGTATTTTCCCAATATTCTAGAATGTTAAGAAAATGTGTTGTTAAATGTATAACAACCTTTTGAAAGTAAATACACTTAATAATGTGAAACATTTTTCATTATGTGGAACATAATTACTGAAAAGTCATGACGTATTTTTTCTATGGTTTTTGTTGCAAAAACGCATCATGACTTTCCCAACAGCCCAATATAAATGATGAAAGCTCCACCTGGCACTGCATTTCTATTCTATATATCAAAACCACTCATAAGGTGCTCAGGACACAGCAAGTGCTCTGAGACCTCCTCAGGCAGGAGTTAAGTAAGGAACTTTGATTCACTAATTACAACAGGAAAAGCCTATTTATAGACTGGTGGTTTGCCTGAGATGCCCACATACTGTTGGGCACTCCTGGGAAAAGCCCATCCTTGACTCACCTCATTTTGACCACTCCACGTTTTCCTCTAAGACCTTCTGCCTGACCCATACAGAGGCCATGGAATGGAACCACACTAACCAAGTCTTCACTTCCCTACCAGTTCTCCTTTTTTTTTTTCTTCCTAATAAACTGAGGTTTATCTTCAATATAATTGTGCAACCGGTTGAAAGTCTTTAAAAACTATATTACAAAAATAGTTGCTGCTTTTGTTCCTTGGCACATCAGATGATGAGTCTGACTAATATTTTCATTGAGTTGGCAATTGGCTCGACTTGTTTCCAATTTGACTTTTTTTGTCCTTTGGCGTCACGTAGAAACAACCTTAATCTAAAAGTCATTAGCAAATAAATGCAACATTATTGATTTAGCTGAACTGGAAATCCAAAACTTGACATCCTAATAGAAAAGCTTCATACATTTTTATAAGAATAAGTAACATTCAGGGTGCATTTAGTATTTGCCAAGCAGTATGTAAGTACTTTACATGCATTAACTCATTTAATACCTATAACAACACTAGAAGGGGGCAGTATTATTCTCCTCACTTTAAAGATGAAGAAACTGAGACCCAGAGCAACTGAATAATAGCTAATAAATAAAAAAAAACAAAGAACTAATCTGAGGCATTCTTGATCTGGGACCTGCACCCTTAACCTCTGAGCTAGAACTTTGTGATCACCTGGAAACGGTGCTCTAGTTTATTAATCTTGTGATGCTGTCTATGTAGTGATCAGGACCATAGGCTTTGTTGTCCAGTCTGCCACTTACCGGCTGAATATCCTTGGGAAAATTACTTTATTCCATAAATCTCTCTGCCTCAGTTTCCTAGTCTAGTACCTAGTTTACCTGACTGCCTTGAGGACTAAATTAGGTAACTTTTGCAGTGTCTAGCCAGTGTAGCCACATATTAAGACTCCTATAAATGGTACTTCCTAGGATTATATCTACTCTCTAACTAAAATTTGTCCTCAAAGCTATTAGAATGCATTTAGAATGTTTACAATCAAATGAGAAATTTACAAGGAGGAAGGCAGATTCCGTAGTTTCAAAGCTGAAGAAGAGTCAAAAGCCAAGATTTAGCTATAGTTTGAAAGTCGGACAGATCTCAAGTGAGTAGCACTTTAGTTGTTCTTTTATTTCAGGGCACAGGAAATACCCTTATTGGAGTATTTTTAAACTCTTTTTTGCTGCCAAAAGACAGAAACACAAACAATGCACTTCTTGTAATCGTTGCCTCAAGAGATCTGTGAACAAAATGAAGAAACAAAGAGCTGGCAAGAAGGATGGTGCTGGGCCAGTTCAATACTACCCCCTGTTTTTGGAGTGAGGGGTAGAAAAGAGTAATTTCTTCCATGAGAACAGCCAATGCATATTATCCTAGTGGAAGTACTTAAACACAGAGTATAGAGACAGATCATAAAAAAACAGCAAATAGCTTTAAGAAAACAATGAACTATAGGAAAAAAATGCTCTAATTTCGTTTTATACCAGGAGAGCAGAGATTAACACTGAAAGGTAATGTCTAGCGCCGGGTCTAGCATGTAATACATAAGGAGGTCAATTAACGTTTACTAGACGAACAATAGAAAAACATCTAAAGAATTTTCTACACAACCGAAACCTTCATTCAGGAAAAGCAACTATTTGCCTTGATGTGCTCATGAATAATGTATCAGCCAACTACACTCACAAAGAGGAAGTTTATGGAAAACTATTCTCAACATTTTTAACTATTTGCCACATTAATATATATTTAAGAGCTTAAAATTTCATGGAGAAAAGTGATTTTGCCTTTTGGAATTAGTAACCTTTGTAACTCTTCGTTGAATAATTCTTAAGGTTGCCAAGTCTGCCAAGTTGAGAGGTGAAAGGAATGATTGTTAGTAGCAAAATAGATCAGACAGTTTCTATTCCCTAATAAACCATCCTAAACCGGGTAGTTATGATGGTAATTTTATGTGTTACCTTGGTTAGGCCAACAACCCAGATATCAGGTCAAACACCAGTCTAACTGTTGCTGTGAAGGTATTTTTTAGATGAGATTAACATTAGAACATTAAATCAGTAGACACTGAGTAAAGCAGATTACCCTCCATAAAGTGGGTGGCCCTCATCCAGTCAGTTAAAGGTTGAAAAAAGACTGAGTTCTGAGGAAGAGCGAATTCCTGCTCTAAAGTACCTTTGGACCCAAGCTGTAACATCAACTCTTCCCTGGGCCTCCAGCCTGCCAGCCTGCTCTGCAGATTTCAAACTTGCCAGCCTCACAATCAAAGAAGTGAATTTCTTAAAATAAATAAATCAGTCTCCCTCTCTCTCTCTTTCTCTCTCTCTCTCTCTCTCTCATATAGATATAATATGTATATAATATATATAATATAATATAATATAATATAGATATAGATATATAGATGTATATTTCTATATATATGTGTGTGTATGCTTATATACATATATACACATATTACATATACATATACACATGTTCATATACATATATAAAAATACACACACATATGTATGTATATAAATATACACATCCTGTTGGTTCTGTTTCCCTGAAGAACACTGACTAATACAATGGTTTATACAACCTTTGTTTAGCTCACAGTTTGTGATTTGGTAATTTGAGCTACTTTTATCAAGGTAACTCTGATCATCTGGACTAGGCACAGCTTGTTGTGGGCTGATCATTCGTATATGTGAAATCAGCTGCTTAGTGGAGGGGGCTGGCTGGTGTAGAATGGCTTAACTGGGATGACTCAACTCTGTTCCCTGTGGCCTCTCATCCTTCAGCAGGCTAGATGGGGCTGATTCACATGGTGCCTGGGCAGGTTTCCAAGAATTTGAGTAGTAGCATGCGAAGTCTCTAAAGGCCCAGGCTTGGAATTTGCACACGGTCACTGCTGTTGCATTGTGTTGCCCAAAACAGATACAAGGTCAAACCAGATCCTAGGGGGAGCACACTGTGCTCTACCTCTTGATGACAGGAACTGAAGCAGAATTATGGCAATTTGCAATCTGTCACACGGTTAAGTTGAAACTCACAATGATTAGTGGGTAGGAGATTTGCTGCAGTGGTTTGTTTAAGATATATACTATAAAAAGTGAATAGGATGTTATACTTGACCTAAAGGAGCTTATAATAAGTGAGAATAAGGGTAGGATAAGAATAACAGTAATTATGGAAAATGGTGATATGAAGACCCTAAAATGGGAAATTTGAATCAGGTTAAGTAGACAAGACTTCCTGGAAGAGGTAACACTCGAATGATTATAGAGAAGCCTGTGATATACTAAAATGTATGCCTGGAAAAATGACACATTTTCATTTAGGTAATTATGATAGAAAATATTTTATTATTAACTTTAGGTGGTAATTAATAGTGTGGGTCTTTGAATTAAAAAGAACTGGACACTCGGTTTTGCCACTTATTATGAGAAACTTAGGCAAATTATTTAACCCCATTACTACTTAAATTCCTTACTGTAAGATGGAAACAAAAACAGTTCCTACCTATTAAGGGTGGTGTGTGTATTAAGTGAAGCACATGTAAAGTTTGACAACAGTGTCTGGAGTATAGTACACATTCAGTAAGTTATTATTGCTATAGTTTTTCTTTTAAATATTCATTGTTGCATATTTTGGTTTTCTAACTCCAGCAGAGATAATTATCAAAAACTTTTTAATATTATAGTTACAAAAGTTAAATCAAATTCTTGAGTCATTTCTCTTGGGCTTCAAAAATCCCTTTGCATAGGGAATCGAGTCAGTGGAACTATAACAGCTAACTATATACGATGTCAGAGGGGTAGTAGATTGGAGGAGGGAGGTTATCACTTTGTGAGGGGTATAAATGTCTAACTATTACATTGTTTTGTACACCTGAAACTAATTTAAAAAAATAGAAGCCCTTGCTTGGAAAAGAGGTACTCTATGGCTGCTCTCTAGGACAGCAGCATTCAACATGGGGTCCACCAACCTGTGGAGGTCCCCAAGACCCTTTGAGGGGTAAGCAAGGTCAAAACTATTTTTACTATAGCACTAAGACATGCCTTTCCCACCGTGTTGACATTTACACTGGTGATGCAATAGTAATGGCAGGTAAACTGCTGAGTAACTTAGCACAAATCAAGGCAGAGGCTACAAACTCTACTAGCAGTCATTGTATTCACTTCCAAGCACCCTTAATAGAAAAACATGCCCATTAGACTTAGGGATCTCCTTAAAGAAGCAACATACATTATCAATTTTATCAAATTCAATCCTTGGATACAGCTTATTTTAATATCCTTTGTGATGAAATGAGAAGTATATATAAAGCATTTCCTCTGCATGTTGAATTAAGATAGTTGCCTTGAAAAAAAATCACTGTGTGATTGAGTTGTGAGCTGAACTAGTCAGTTTTTCCAAGGAAACGTGATTTTTTAAGCTGAAGAACAACAGATAAACTGTGGTTGGCAGATATTTTCACAAAAATTGAATGAAGTGAGTCTGTCACTTCAAGAAAAGTATTTATGGCCAATGATAAATTTCCAGCTTGGAAGCTTCCCAGTACTTCAAGATTTTTCTAATGAGATTGGTGATAATAGAAATGAAAGCGATTTTGGAGTATTATATTTTTAAATGAGTCAATATTTGAAAGGTCTGTATAAGTCATGAACCAATATTTTCAAAATGACCAATGCATAATGTTAAAAAGTTATGCATGTATCATATATCCATTAGAAGTGTAAGTAGAATAGTGCATTTTAATGTAATACTATGAAAGTTTATTGATATGAATTCAGATTCCACTTTGCAACTTTTAAGAAACTACCACTAGTCAAGTTTTGGTGACTTATTAAAATAGAATGTCTATATTATATGAAAAGTTTATTAAAATACCCCTCCTTTTTCTAACTACATATCCATCTGAGGCCAAATATTCTTCATATACTTCAATGGAAGAAATTTTTCACAACAGACTAAATACGGAAACATATAAAAATACAATCTTTGTCTATTAATCAGAGATTAAAAAGAACTGTAAACATATAAAAACAATTTTGCTTTGTTTACTAAATATTTATTGTTTTGGAAAATATAGTTATTTTTCATAAAAATATACTATTTATGTTAAAATGCATTGGACTTGTATTATTGAAATGAGTGAACAAATATTTTTTTAATTTCTCTGTTTAATTTCTAATACAGTAAATATAAATAGATATAACCCATAAGAACAAAAGCTCCTAGGGATCCTCAATGATTTTTAAGTGTGTAAAGGAATCCTGAAAACAAAAGTTTGTGAACCATTGTTCCAAAACACGTCACTGTCATCTGAAAGAACCTACTTTAAATCACAGCTTTAGTTTCAAGGACCTGGGCCTAACTGTGGGCACTCAGACCTCTCTTGGTAGTGATCAATGTCACCCATTATATAAAATTATTGAATGTTTGCTATATGCCAGAAAGATGAGGTTTGTTGTACTGTCAGGAGTCAGGTCATGAGAAGCTTTGGTAACTGAAATATTTTAGGGAGGAGATGACATGATCAGATTTATATTTTAAGAAGATAAGTACGGGGTTGTGTCTATGATGGAATAAAGGCAACAAGGCTGAAGCCAAGATCAATCAGAGCTTTTAGCGGTAGTCCTGGTAAGATAAGATTGGGGCCTCCTGTACTAAAACAGAAGCAAAAGGATGAGGAAGATCTTTTGGGAGAGTTAAAGCAGATAGACTCTGCACTGCTGAGTGACTGAATGTATGTGCAAAATAAACAGCATAGTCTTCCTCCCAAATCTGAATATTTTGCTCAAATCAGGTTCCTGTTAACAAAAGTAGTGGCTCTCTCTTGCAACAAGCTGTTTAATTGTTGATTCCGATATTATTTCTAGACCACTGAAAAATTTTAAATATCGGAAAAAAATAATTACTGAAAAATTTGCTGTCACAGTGCCGAGAGAATTCCTAAGAACATGCATAGGTCTTTTTGCCTTTCTATTTTCACCTTAGTGTTAGACTTCCAAATGAAACTCTCCAATTATAGGATTATACAGAGTAGAGATATGTTGCAGAATGCTGTCCTGTTCTTGCCCAGGCAGGTAATATATTCTCCTGAAAAAAAATCCTTAGATTTCCCCCAAAAATCTACACTTGGAGAACTTGGTTCATTGGTTGCTTATTTTGAAATCGCATTCCTAAGGAAACAGGACAAATGAAGGCAGAACCAAAGAGGTGATAAAAGCACCTCAGTACTTACTTCTCTATTGGTATTCAAACCCGTGAAGCATATAAAAATAATGGAAGAGCAAGGTTTCCAGAATACATTGTTAAATAATTCCTATTATAACATTAGTCTATACACAAAAGAAAGTGAGTCATAGGGAATTTGAAAAACCATCTCATTTTTGCCTCAAGGGCCAACATTAACACATACATGTAAGAGAAGAGCTAAGAGAATGACTGTGGGACAGGGAGTTTCTTAGAAATTGCCACATAGCCTTAGTTCTCGCTGCAATAATTCAGCTGCAAATTTAGTCCCTTTGTCCAATAATGTCAGTGGTTCTAGTCATCATCATTTGCCATGTGAAAACTCCCATATCCCTTATGACTTCTTCCAACTTGAATTTCCTAGGATCACTTCAAAGTTTAGTGTTTGGATAACACTTATATTAAAGGTTCTCTTAGTAGCTTGTTATGTGTCCTTGGCTTTTTTAGTTATTTATTTATTTTTGACAGCTGCTGTCCTTTTGTTCTAGGGGGAATTATCTACTGTTTATACTTTGTTTCATCAGTAAGGTTATTGCTATATAATATTTACTACATATGAAAAGGGGGGGGAACACTCTGGTGTTGGGCTCTCCAGCAACCTTATTCCACTCTAAAACTTCATAAACCCAGAAGTAGACAAAAAAAAAAAAGAATGCACTTATTGAAAAAAGACCTCCCCAGAGAGGCGATCTGAGGTGGCAGAGTAGATAAACACTGTGCTTGCTTCATCCCATAAACACATCAAAATTACAACTAAATTATAGAACAATCAACCTGGAGAACCATCTGAAGTCTAGCTGAATGGAAGAATTATAACTAAGAATACAAAGAAGAAGTCACATTGAGACTGGTAGGAGAGGCAGAGACATGAAACATGCAGGCCCCAAACCTCCATGGGGTGGATGAAAATTGGGAGGGATAACTTGGCCACATAGGTTCCCTTTAAGGGAGCAGGGACTCCAGCCCCATACCAGCCTCCCCAGCTTGAGTACTGGTGCTCGGAAGTGGAGCCCCCACAACTTCTGGCTGTGAAAAACAGTGGGGATTCTGACCATCTGGGCGGGACAGAAGGCTGCGGGAAACTCAAACATTCCCTTCAAGGGCCCGCAAAGGCACTCACCCTGGGCTCCGGCGGAGGGACAGTGACTCAGAGGGCATCGAAGACATATGGAGAGAGACCGAGTTGTATAACTTCGGGGTAGGACTGGAGGGATAGTCCCTATTTTCCCTGTGTGAAGCCCTTCTCCCTTGAAGCCAACAGGCAGGCACCATCTTTCCTGTGTTGAGCCCACCCCCCTCAGGCCAAATCTGAATCTGATTGGCCTGGTGAGCTCCACTGCTTAATCCTGCTGACTCACTGAGACCCTGCCTCACCCAAATTGCTTACTGCAGAAGGCTTTATCAGCAGCTGAACCTTATGGGAGCTGGCAGGTGGTAGCAGGCCTTGGAATATCCTGCTGTTTTGTGAGGCTACTCCAGACCCAGTACTGGTGGCGGCCATCATTGGTTTGTAGCGTAGCCTTTCGCATGCGCCTCCAAGTACAGCACAGGAAGCGACCAACTGTGGATTGATTTCTAGCTCCTACCAGGTACTTCCTGATCAGTCACAGGCAGTGGCTCATGGGCTTGCACCAGGGCCCCTCCCAAGAGGCCCCAGAACCAACATACTTGGAGGCTGGTTTCAGAACAGAGCAGAGCACCACCCAATTATCCCCACAAGCAGCACACACAAAGGGTGGTCTCAACAGGCACCAGAGCCTGCTGGGGCAAATCCTGGTCTGTGGGGTAAGCCCCTCTTACAATATCACATAAGCTGTGGTCATGGCCAAATCCCACACAGTCAACCTGAGGTTCAATATGACCCACTGACATGCCAACAGAATCAAGGGCACACACAACCCTCACAAGGGACACTCCTGGAGCATCTGGAGCAGGTGACCAGAGAGACTGTGCCAGGACCCCACAGGACCCCTACTACATAAGACCTGGCAAAACTGGGAGACATAGCAGATCTACCTACTTCTAATACATAGAAACAAACACAGAGAGGCAATCAAAATAAGGAAACAAATACATCCCAAATGAAAGAATAGTAGAAATCTCCAGAAAAAAAAAATAAATAAAATGGAGGCAAGCAACCTACCAGAGACAGAGTTCAAAACAATGGTTATAAGGATGCTCAAGAAACTTAGTGAGAACTTCAACAGAGAGATAACAAGCTTAAAAAGGGATATAGACACCATAAAAAAAAGAACTAGTCAGAAGTGAAGAATACAATAACTAAATTGAAGAATGTTCTAGCTGAATCACCAGAAGACTAGATGAAGCAAAGGATCAAATCAGCAACATGGAAGACAAGGTAGCAGAAAACACCCAATTGGAACAGCAAACAAATGAAAAAAGATAAAAGAATCCAAAAAAATTAGAATAGTTTAAGAGACCTCTGGGACAACATCAAGCATAACAACATTCACATCATAGGGGTACCAGAAGAGAAGAGAAAAATCAAGGGATTGAGAACCTCTTTGAAGAAATAATGACTAAAAACTTCACTAGCCTGGTGAAGGAAATTGACATAGAAGTCCAGAAAGCACCGAGAGTCCCAAAAAAGATGAACTCAAACAGGCCCACACCAAGACACATTACAATTAAAATGGCAAAGGTTGAAGACAAAGAGAGAATTCTAAAATCAGCAAGAGAAAGGCAACTAGTAACTTATAAAGGAGCTCCCATAAGATTGTCAGCTGATTTCTCAACAGAAACTTTGCAGGCCAGAAGGGACTGGCACAACATATTCAATGAGATAAGGACCTACAACCAAGATTACTCTACCCAGCAAAGCTATCATTTAAAATCAAAGGACAGATACAGAGCTTCCCAGACAAGAAGAAGCTAAAGGAATTCATCACCATCAAAGCAGTATTACAAGGAATCTTGAGGGACTTCTTTAACATGAAAAAAAGAAAAAGATCAAAAACATGAATAATAAAATGACAATAACTAGTTATTAACAGTTGCTTTCAATGTATGTGGATTAAACACTCCAATCAAAAACACAGGGTGGCTGAATGGATAAGAAAACAAAAACCTTATATATGCTGCCTATAAGAGGCTCACTTCAGAGTGAAAGACACACACAGACTAAAAGTAAAGGGATGGAAACAGTTATTTCATGAAAAATAAAAGAAAAAAATCTGGAGTAGCAATACTTATACCACACAAAATAGACTTTAAAACAAAGGCTATATATAACAAGAGACAAAGAAGGACCCAGTAATCCAACTTCCTTATCTGAAGAAACCCAAAATGCTACTTTGAGGGGCTGTGTGCATCCATATGTTCATTACAGCATTGTTTACAAGATGTGGAGGCAGCCTGGGTGTTCATCAATACAAGAATGGATAAAGAGGAGGTGGTACATACCGGGGGTGCCAAAAATATATATACACATGACTTGTATTCATCTTTTGTTATTGGTATATATTGAGTATTACAATTTTAATACAGTTTTTTCCTTTCTTAAAACGTGTATACATATTTTTTAAACCCTCTGTATATACAGTTGAATATTGCTCGGCCATGGAAGGAAATGAGTTCTTGCCGTCTGTAGTGGCATGGATGGACCTGGAGGGTGCTGTGCTGACTGGAGTGTCAGATAGAGAAAGACAGATGCAATGTGATTTCGCTTATATGTGGAATTTAAAGAACAAAATTAACAAACAAAACAGAAACAGACTGATAGATACAGAGAAGATTTTAATGGTTTCCGGTTGGGAGGGGGATTGGTGTGGTGAATGAAAAAGGGAAGGGATTAATAAGCACAAATTGGTTGTTACAAAGTAGTCATGAGGATGCAGCATAAGGATTATAGTCAATAATATTGTAATAATTATTTATAGTGTCAGATTTATCAGGGTGATAAACGGGAGTGGGTGTGGGGGACAGAGGTGAAAAAGGTGAAGGGATTAAAAAGTACAAATTGGTAGTTACAAAATAGTCATGGGGATGTAAAGTAAAGCACAGGGAATATAGGTAATAACATGGTAATAACTATATATAGTGCCAGGTGGGTACTAAGCTAGTCAGGGAGATCACTTCTGAAATTATATAAATGTCTAACCACTATGCCATGCCCCTGAAACTAATATAAAATAATATTAAATGTCAACTGTAACTGAAAATTTAAAAAGGGGAGAAAACTTGAAGGGGAATAAGTGGTCCAAATTTCCAGCTATAAAACAAATAAGTCATGGGGATGTAATGTACAGCATGGGGAGTATAGTCAATAATATTGCGATAGCGTGGTACAGTGTCAGATGGTTGCTAGACTTATGGTGGTCATTTCTTTAGGTATATAAATGTTGAATAACTAATGTGTACACCTGAAACTAATATACCATTGTATGCTAACTATATTTTTAATAAAAATCTTTTAAAAACCAATAAATTTAACCAAATGACCTAGTTATTCCACTCCTAAGTATTTACCCAAGAGAAAGTATATGTCCATGCAAAGACTTGTATATAATTCATAGCTGCTTTATTTATCATAACCAAATACTGAATGAACAGCCCAAATATTGTGAACAAGTGAATAGATAAACAAACTGTGCTATATCCATACATTGGAATATTCAGCAATAAAAGAAATGAACTTGCAACAACACAGAAAAAAAGAGCTCCCCAAAAGTCTTACACCAAGCCATATTGCTACTTTTAAACATTACTAAGAGTAAAATTATCAAGTTTGATCATTTTGTTTCTGCACAGGAGAGTAAAAAATAAATTTCTAGAAGCGAGTATTGTCCAAAATAAGTGATGGCAAGCAGCCTGATGGCAGCGCAGAAGGAAAAGAATTACAAGTAGGGAACAGAAGAGCTGTAAAAACCAGGATTATCCCTTCTCTTCACGTTTCCACAGGGAACGTCTACTGCAACTCTTAATCTATGCAGGAAGACGATGGAGACAGCAGGGAACAGTTCTGTTTTTCTCCCTCTCCTCCTTTATTCGTTCCTTATCAAGGGTGGGGGCAGGGAACGGTGTGTCAAAGCAGTCAGGCTTATTTTATTGGTTGATGGGTCACTGAGCCTCAGAAGCAAGAACCAAGCTGTCAAGTTGCTTTGCTTCAACATTCAGATGGAGTAATTTCTCTTTTTATTTCCCAAGGGGGCATCGTGGATAGCCCTGTTCTCCCTGTCCCCTCACAGAAAGTCCATCTGGGCAGAACCCCGAATCTGCTTCTATCAGCCTTTCTCTTGTTCCCTGTGTGAACGGGTGTGTGAAGCAGTCCTGCCAACCCTTGGCTGTGAGTTAGAGTATAGATTCTAAGCCTGCACTGCCCAAGTTCCGACTTATCTGTACAAATGAGCTGGAACCTGGATCTACCAAGATTGGAGGATAAGTCAGAAGCCCCTCTTTAGTTTCAGGGAATCATACAGTGCATACACAAATTAAGAAAACAAATCCTATTTCCCATTTGTCATTGATTTTTCTGAGGCCTGGAGATAAAAAATTTTAAAAAAAGGAATGGGATTTTGGCACTGTTATGGGTTGAATTGTGTCTACCCCAAAATAAGCAGAAGTCCTAACCCCCCAATACCTGTAAATGTGAACTTATTTGGAAATAAGATCTTTACAGATGATCAAGTTAAGATGAGGTCTACATTAGGTTGAGCCCTAATCCAATGTGACTATGTCCTTATAAATATGAAAAAAATTAGGCACACAGAGGCACACACACAAAAGAACACGGTGGGAAAATGGAGATATGAAGTGAGGCATCCAAAAGTCCAGGGACACCGAGGTTGTCAGAAAGTCACCAGAAGGTAGAAGAGGCAAGAAATGGTTCCCCTGCAGGTTTCAGAGGGAGTGCATTCCTCCCAACACGTTGGTTTTGGACAGCTAGCCTGTAGAACTATGAGGCAATACGTTTCTGTTGTTCTGAGCCACTCAAGCTTGTGGTATTTTGTTATGGCGGCCCTAGGAAACTCATACAGCCACCCAAACCCTTGATGCTATTCAAAAGACATGCACAGTGTTTTCAAAAGATGATGCAAATAATCAATAAACATATGAAAATGTGTTTTTAAAAAATCACTAGCATCCGGGAAATGCAAATTAAAAAATTAGGGTAGGTTTAATTTAACAAAGTAGCATTATTGTTTTCTTTAGAAACACCTGTTTTCAAGGGCAGGAAAAGAGCTATTCAAACATTTTTGGTATAAACGTGAATCAGTACAACATTTCTGGAAGACGCTCTAGAAATATGTGTCAGTAGTCGTCTGAAAATTTATCCTAAGGGACTACTATTAGACTTCATAGCACTTATTACTTTCTAATATACTACATAATTTACTTATCTGTGTTTATTGTCAGTCTCTACCTACTAGAATATAAGTTCTGCAAGGGTAAGGATTATTCATTTTTGTATCCCAAGTACCTAGACTATTACCCAACACATTGCAAATGCCACATGAACTCTTGTTGTGTATGTCAAATAAGATGTCCACCAAGATTTACATACAAAGGTGTTCACCACACACTGCTTACAATAGCTAAATATTGGGAAAATATAAATGTTCACCAATGGGAGACTGGTTGAGAAAATAATGGGCCACCATACAATGGAATATTATGTAGCCATTAGAAAGTAAGTATAGAATATTTAAGGCTATGAGAAAACATTCACGTTATATTAAAAAGTTAGAAGAGGATTAGAAAAGTGTATAGAAAGTAATATATTAACCATATTAAGAAGCTGTAACAATGCCAAAATGTTAACAATGATTACCTCTGCCTGGTAAGCTTACTGGCACTTTTGGTTTTTTCTCTATGTTTTCCATATTTTCTACACGTGCGTAAATAAAATTTTGAACTATCCACATACTCCACAAACTTCTGAGTATATTTCATCACACAGCATGGTATAATAATAATGTTTATAATAATAACACAAGGTTATTTTGTAAATATTAAGTTACACTCAATATCCTCTATTTATCAAGGGGGGAAATCTGTGTGATTGAAACATGGCTTTGATTAGTCTCCATGCTTTACTGTGCTTTTATTTCTAAATTCAGGCGGTGGGCAATGCACTTTTTAATGTTTTCCATTCAAACTTAAAATTTTTTAAAGTTAAAGTTCTCTAAGGGGTAACCTTAAATTATCTGAAAAAGTCATTTATATGAAATACCTAGCTCCTTCATTGCTGGTTAAATGAAACATCATTGCATTTATAACAGTGGAAAATGTATTTACTTGACCTTTGGCAGTTTCAACAGTGCACTTTAATACTGTATTTTCCATACTGCTCAAGCTGATCATGTAATTAAAATGGCAGAACTATGAGAAAAATCTATCATACATTAGTATCAATGAATTACATCAATTAGCACCAATGTATTATATACAATACCTAAAAGTTTTATGAATATTTTGGGACCAATAAGGTCCCAAAATACAGTATAAGAGAAACAGAGGATGGGAATTTTGCATCACTGGTTCAGGTTTACTTAAGAGAGCATGCCTACTCCGACGCTACAAAAGGAAAATTACAGAGATGGGAGCTGAGTAAAGGGTTCCTCTGAAACCATATGGCAGGCTTAGAACAATTTGACTACGTGCTGAATTACGTTTTTCTACATCAATACGCTCCATTAATTGGATTTTTTTAACTTAGTGAAGAGTAACTAAATCTAATTCTACCACTTACAGGAATAGAAACAATTTCTTCCCATTCATCGTTTGTTTGTCATTAAGAAAGTTAACTTCAGCATTTTCATCTTGACTTTGGCATGGTTCTCGCTATACAGATCTACCTGTGGGAGTTTTCTTGAGCTGCAGACCCCAAATATATGCTCAGAATTCAACCAGAAACTGATCCTATAAGTGGCTTTAAACTCCAATGCATATTATTGGCTTGATATGGTTGTTATATTCAGATTTTGA
>NW_017731780.1:246724-253535 GCF_001890085.2 Hipposideros armiger
CCTAAACTTATCCATGTGACTATGACTCATGACCATTCCAATAACCTGTCTTGAATCTTCATGGTCCAGTCACACCCTGACTAATTCACATCAAGAAGAATGATTATGGTCATTTTCCAAATCATGAAACAGAAATTAGTTTAGTGGCTTCACAGAGTTGTCAGCAAGGAGCAAAAAGGCTGTATCCTAGACTTTCACAATTAATGTTGCCTTGTGGTACTAATAATTTGTTTCACTTTGTTTTCACAGAGGGGTTTTTATTCATTTTTTAATAAATACAGATTAAACACCTCCAATAATACCAGCACTTTGCAAGGTGTTCTAGTTGACAAAAAGAAATGGTCTTCCATTAGGTTGGCCTGTAGTAAGAATATCTCAATTTGAATGCTTGTTTATGCAATTACTCTATGTGAATTTAGACAAATTTCTTTATACATTAAGCCTCATTTTCCTTATCTGTTGGGGGTTGTACTCATTTGCCTTGTCTGCCTAACAGGATTGTTGAGAAAGTCAAATAATAATTGTTGCCAGTAAACTAATAAAAATGTTCCCCCAGGCATTTGTAAACAAGAAAATTAAGATCACTGTCCAAGAATATTATATCACTTATAAGTGGAATTTAACAAAGTTGAACTCATAAAAGCAGAATAGAATGGTGGTTACCAGGGGCTGGGGGTTGGGGGAATTGGGGAGATGTTGTTTAAGGGTACAAACTTTCAACCAGTAGACAAATAAGTCCTGGAGATCTAATGCACAGCATACTGATTATAAACTGTATTATAAATTTCAAGGTTGCTAAAAGATGATCTCAATTGTTCCCACTACAAAAAGTAAATGATAATTATATGATGCAACAGAGGTATTAGCTAACACTACAGTGGTAATTATATTTCAATATATAAATGTACCAAATCAACACATTGTACATCTTAAGCTTACACAATGTTATATGAGTATAACAATTATATCTTAATAAAAATAAATTTGAAAAATCACTATCCAAGAATTAAATTATAAAATCAAGATGCAAACAATCAGAAGCAAGGTAGGTAACACCAGCTTTAGAGGGCAGAATGAATTGCAGATCAGCAAAAATGAATAATAATCTGATTAATCACATTAAAAGACATAACCATAGAATGTAGCAATAGTAAAATGGATTGTCAAAAACAGCAAAAGAAAAGTCAGAGATGAAAACATTGGGAAGAGTGCCAGAGAACCTTACCCAAAAGACTTTAGTAGAATTGTTGCAAGACCATTGTTGGCAAGATCATCTGCATGGCAGAAATGAAAATATCAGACTTAGTACCTTTCTTAGCCTCATCTTTGCTAAGTGATTATCTAAAAATGTTGTGATTTAAAAGGCAGGCCTGTCTACAGGGTGATATTCAAATGAGTATTCTTGTTGATGTAAAAATTGTAGTTCACTTTGGGGGAAAACAATGAGATTTTAAAATTAGTTTAGTGAGCTTAGCTTCTGTAAGCCACTACTGAGGATGATTTGTTGACAAAATCTGATTTCTGAATCTACCAGCCTGAGGGCCAAACCCTAAACTAGCCAACGTGATGCTATCCTGGGAAGATTCAGGAAAGGCAGCCACATTCTGAGTCAGAAATCTCAGAGTCTACTAATTCCTTATGGGACAGCTTTTCCACAACTTCACCTGAGCTTGACTTTTAAGAATAGTTAATATTTGGGTAAGAGGAGAACCATGGCAAGGGAAAAGGTATGTCATGGGTAAGTAAATGGAGATGAGAATGAGCTCACTAAATTCAAGATTCAAAGATTAGATGAGCTTGGCTTTTGTAAGGGAGTCAAAGAGATGAAACTAGAAAGGTGGGTGAGACCAAATTCTAGAGCACCTTAAATGCTAAGAAAAGGTGCTTGGAGTTTATCTTGTAGGTAATAAAGGTAACTGAAATTTCTGAGCAAGGAATATTATGATTTCATGAGTTCAAATAGATTGTTAATCTGTCAATGATGGAAATAAGTAAAGGGCAAAAGGCCAGTGAGGAACTTTTTGTAAGAATCCAGGTGCAAATTTATTCAGGACTTGACTAAGTTTGGGGTTTTTTGTTTTGTTTTGTTTTGTTTTGTTCTGTTTTATTCTGTCCAATCCCTCTCCTTTATTCTGGAAGAATGCATTCCCTCCACATGGAGAAGTATTTCTCTTCCCTCACCAACCTGTACCTCTAATAGAAGTTGATAAGGGTAATCCATCCCTGACTTCTCCTCATTGATCAAGAATTGGGCATATGATCCCAACCAAGGCAATCAAAGTCCTTCAGTGGGATGTTTCAATTCCTACCTGAAAGTAAAGCCAATCATCTACTACTCATATTTGAATTGGACAACTTAATCATATGAGAAACTTTTATCAATATTGCTAAATATTAGAATAGCTAGAATTTAGTATTGCTAAATTCTAACCATCCATTGTACGAGCTGGTTTTGCTCCATGGAGGAGGCTATCCCCTCCTCCATGCCTCATCCCAATGCAAGGAATCCCAATTATTTCCAATTCCAGCAGGTCACAACTTGCAACAGCTTATCCATGATCATTTGAGACATTATCCTTCAAAATATTCTTTTTTCAATTTTAATTAAGCCTAATACAAATTAATTTTTCATTCTAAAATATTTCCAGTGGCTAAATATTCTAATTAGTATCACACCAAAACAGAGTGATGAGTAAGCCTGTTTTTTTACCCCCTGAAATTCCTTGTTTTTTAGTTCTCATATCTCTTACTTACTCCCTACCATATCCATATCCCCAGTCACAAACATCTTTCTTAATATTTGCCCTACTCGATGAGAGAAAGCTGTTTGGCCTCTGTATTCTCCCCATCCACATTTGGAGAAGTACATGCATAGAGATATTCCCAGGACTTTGATATTCCAAGTGCCAGCATTCCATACAGGAAATGCTTGAACACATGACAAACTGCCATGTGGCGGAGACTGCTCATCACCTACAGTAGTAGCTCCCAAACATTTTGGCCTCAGAGCCCTATTATACTAAAAAAATATTAAGTACCTCAAAGTTTTTGTTTACTTGATTTATACTTATTGATACTTACCATATTAAAATTTAAATTAAAAATAATTTTCATATTTTTTAATTTAATGTGTAACAATAAGCCCATTACATATTAATATAAAGAAAGTGTTTGTGAAAAACATCTATGTTGCAAAACAAAGGAATGTAGTGACAAGAGTCCATTACTTTCACATTTTTCATATTTCTTTAATGTCCTGCCTTGTAGAAGACTTCTGGATCATCCTTTGTGTTTCTCTGCTCCATCTGTTGTAGTATACTCAGAAGAAAATGAGAGTGTAAAGGCAAATAAACTTATTACTGTGAAAATAATTTTGACTTCTTGCATCCACTGAAAGGGACTGGGGAACTTCCAAGATTCTCTACTCATAGACCACACATTGAGGACAGCTGACTTACAGTATGTGAGGTCTAACAATTAAGTTGGCGAACTCATTGCAATGATGTTGCTAACCTTTTTTGATATCAGAGAGATTGTTCATTATGAATTTGTACCAACTGGACAAACAGATAACCAAGTTTACTATTTGGAAGTGCTGAAAGGCTGCATGAAAAAGTTAGATGACCTGAAGTTTTCACCAACAATTCATGGTTCTCACATCACAACAATGCACCAGTTCACATGGCACTGTCTGTGAGGGAGTTTTTAGCTAGTAAACAAATGACTTTATTGGAACACCCTCCCTACTCACCTGATCTGACCCCCCAATGACTTCTTTCTTTACCCAAAGATAATGGAAATATTGAAAGGAAGACATTTTGATGACAATCAGGACATCAAGGGTAATACGACGACAGCTCTGATGGCCATTCCAGAAAAAGAGTTCCAAAATTGTTTTGAGGGGTGGATGAGGTGCTGGTGTCAGTGCATAGCTTCCCAAGAGGAGTACTTTGAAGGTGACTATAGTGCTATTCAGTAATGAGGTATGTAGTGCTTTTTCTAAGATGAGTTTGGAAACCTAATTGTTCAACAACCCGAGCCCAAATTCTGAAATACATAAGGTTTACCTTCAGCTCACTTCTAAATCTTATCCGTTACTTTGGCATTCAAATACCAGATGTCCAGGGCCCTCATGCTATCTTCTGGGTGCTCAGAAATCCTTATCCCACTGTGACACCAAGCTGGGACTGCTCTTTCTATAGTACCACATGTTCTCAACTTGCCAATTTCTCTAAATCAAAGTATATGCATTCTCTGATTATTCCCCAATGGTCCAAAAGGTAACATGTAAGCTTAATGAACTAAATTTTTCATCGGTAATAGTCATTTAATGGTTCAGCCATGCTTTATTCAATATCATATATGTAAACTCAAGTCTCAATTCCTTAACCTTTTTTTAAGAATAAAAATCAACAGCACTTCAAAAATTATGTACAATATAAAAGCTCTTAAAATTATATGCAAGATGCAAGTATTAGTTGTGAGAACATACAATTTTGACATCTCATCCATCCCAAAAGAGGAAAAAATGGACCTGGGCTAGTTTCAGTAAGTCATTTGAAATCCACAAAAAATTAAAATTGAGCTACTGAGTTATGGTGTTAATGAGCATCAATTCACACATTGCCTCAAGATAATGAGGCCACATTCTCATGGTGTAGGATGGGTAATTAATGCTTCCAATTATCATGAATTTTCAGAGGAAATAATGGTTAGGAACTGCCACAAGCTGTATTTTACAGATTGGAATAGCCAAAGGAGAAAGCCTCTCAGAAAATTTTATATCACTTTTTGTGCTGGAAGACACAAACCAAGCTATTTAGAAAAATATTTTTTTTTACATGGGAAACAATTTTTTTTTGTTTCTAAAGTACCAAACTTACAGCATCCATTCAAGTGTAACAAAAGGTTGCACAAACTCTCTAGCCTCCCGTGGTGGGTCTGTTCTCCAGTAACTTGATCCACTTTTAACTCCAGGCTCTTTCTATGGATTGGCTTCTAATTTTGTAAAATCCAAATGTATAGCTATAGGAAAATTTAGAACAGGCTCACAAGTTTTGCACTTCGGTTACTGAAAGGATGGTGGCTTGTTAATCTCAAAGGGTTGGCAGAGCAATGTTACCACATTTTCTGAAAAAAAAAAAATCTATACAGATTTAAGGTCATGTTCTGGATTTAATTGAGGTAACCTTTTGTGCAATCTAGCTTTAATGAAGTGCAATGAAGTTAAACTCCATGGGGGCCATTAATCTGAAGCACTCTATTTAAAAACTACAAGGGGAGTTTTTAATAAACAGTGTGAACTAATACCCATGTGGAAAGGTAATTGAGAGGGAACTGGTGTCTGGGCCAGACTGTTATTAAACCCTTATCACAGGTAAAGCTGAAACCCCCAATGGCAAGCTGCCCTGTGATTTATATCGCCCTTCTCATCCTAACTTTAAAGGAAAGGCTACGTTTAATAATGAAAAAATCATGTGACTAAGCTATAAAATAACTGAACAATTACTTAGAATAATTTATACAGTGCAATACACTGACCTTGCTTTAAGCATAAAATCTACAAAATAACTTTGGCAATAAAACTGCGAACTACTAAAAGGACTAAAGGCTTTAACCATTTTTATTGTGTGGCGCCTGGGGGAAATCCATAAATACATATTACACTCTAATCACAGGGCTTAAGAAAATTCATAATTTTTTCTATTAAAGTGGCTTTTCAGGGAAAAAAGTTTGCTCAATTTGGCCAATTGCAAATCAATTCCAATGCCCTTGCTTTAAAGGGATTACATGTAATTTCTATAACTTTTTTTCCTCCACATGTGAATCCTACCCTGATTCTCTCTTTTAACTCCCAGCATGGCCTACAGAGGAAAACTGCTAATAACTTTTCTGTATTACCTATTTAAATATTTACTCTTTCAAAATTAAAAAAAGAAGGTAACTGGGCTCTGTTGCAATAGTAAGGATTGATGCTATCTCCTCAGCCCACTGAAGCAAGGATGCTTCTATTTCTGGTTAAGTAAATAATACTCTACCATTCAGCAATCCACAATCAATGTTTCCACTTTGCACGGTAGCTTTCAACAACAAAGTTCAGCTTTTACTCCAAACTGGCATAAGAGCTGCATATAACCAAGCATGACAGATCACTCTCGCCACCTTCAATTTCTCAATCACCGTAGCTGAGCAAACACTTTTTCTCTGAATGCTTTGAATTCATAAAATGATTCCAACAGATTGTCTTTCAATTGACTTCAAATTCCATGAAATCCACTCAGTTTCTGCAAGATTGGAATAGCGGTACATCAAACCCCCATAGAAACAAATTTTCAGGGCAGGCAGCATCTTTTCTTTGGGACAAGAAAACTCTGTACTCCTAAGGTTTACCTTGCTTCACCCCCAATAAACTTAGCCAGTTAGCTCCCAAATGAGAACAGCCTCACAAAGATGTTATTCCTGGGTGGCTTTACATAAAAAGACGCTAAAGGGAAACCTCGCAACCAAAAGTACTGCCTGAATATTCTACCTTTATTACTACTTGGTGTAAGGGTTCCTGCTTGAAAGCAAAAAGGTTTTAAGGTATGACGCGTCAAGCCACTGTTAGTTAGTCCCTTAAAAGCACCTAGCAAAGTAGCTAACCCATAGTCTGGAGGGCCAGTATTAGGGGAAGTTCCAGGAGTTCTCGCCCCAATAAAGCCCTTCAGAACATGAACATCTGGGGTCATCTGAGATATGGGACTGACTGGGGTTGCATGTGGTCACAGAAATGGAAAAGTGGACTATGAGGGGTGGGGGAGAGAGAGAGAGA
>NW_017731780.1:253692-266213 GCF_001890085.2 Hipposideros armiger
GCCAAATCCCAAATGAACCCCACATCCTACAGGAGAGAAAGCAGCCTTTCTGAGTGAGGGAGTGTGTTGCCACCTCCTTTCAGAACTGGGAAACTACCTTAGGAAGGACAATTCTGCAATCTGATTTCACTCCCTCATGAATTTCCACTAAAACATTATGAAAGGAATTTGTCTAGGGCCTACAGCTACAAGGATGGGGAATGGAAGAAGAAACCCAAGCTGGAAGGCAGAAATACATGTGGCAATCGATTGGTGGGCCAAAGAAAGAGGACTCCTCAGCCAGTAATGAGGAAAGGTTAATAACCAATTTGATTGAAACCACAAGACCCCTAAAGGTTCAGAGAACCATACACCTTTGGACGTGGGGTGAAAATGGCGATTCTTTGGAAGCCAGTTTAAAAGCAGATAGATGTCCAGGTCCCCAATAAAGCAGGAAAATAGAAGTTCAGTCTTTAGAGAGGATCAAATGTAAATTTTCATGGTGCCATTAATAGCATAGAGGAGAGGAGGAAAAATAATTTTCCCTCTACCAGAGTTTTTGTAATAAAAAGACAGATTAACAAAAGAAAAACAAAGAGAAATTTATTAACATGTATACCTTATATACACGTAAAAGGTACCCAGGGAAAAATGAGTAACTCCTTGAGGTGGTTTAGAAATCAGTCTTAAATACCATCTTAATATGGAAAGTGGAGAGAAGATGTAGGCCTCTTAGGGGACAGGAAATTGTTCGTAGGAAAGACGAATGGACCCTTAGAAGAATAGATGGGAGGTATGGCAGTTTACAACGAAGTTTGTCTGAGTGGTGTCAACTCCCAGTCTCCTTTCCTATGACAAGAGTTAATCTTCCCTGGTTGATGAAACTACAGGCAAGGGATTTATGACAAGTGAGTTCCTTTTGGAGGATTGTCTTTAAGCAGAAAAGGGAGTTCAGAGAAAGCCTCTCCCTGCGGTTACTGTTTTACAAGGGCCTTCAGCTCAGAATAGTCAGTATTTCAAAGTGGTATGTTTGAAGTGTCATGTCCTGAACCGTGTGTAATAGATACAAAATAAAGATCAATGCAGGATGGCCACTGCCACTGTCTTACTAACAGGAGTCTCGGACAAGGAAAAAGAGAAAATCCCTCCAGGGTCAGCATGGATTATTTCCACCCTCAAACATCTTTTCTGTCTCCAGGTTCTAGTAACAGTTTCCTCCCCTTGCCCCTGCAGGCCTGAAAGTGGAAAAGGAGCCTTGTTCTCACTGGCCCAGGGTACTTCAGCCTCCCACACATTTGTAAACAATCCCTTTTTTAAACACTCCTTGAAGTTTCTAATTTCAGTGGGCCATCTGAATCCTGACTGGAAGATCTCCCACGCATACTTTATCAATCAGCTCCTGGAGGACACAAATCACCAAAATTAGGAAGAAATCGAAATAAGAGAAATATTGAGATATAGCAAACAGAGAAGCAAAGTAGCAAAAAACAAACAAACAACAACAACAAAAAAAACCCCACAATGATAGTACAGGGAGATTCTAGGATAATACAGCTGAGCCAAGAAGGTGAAAGCAGAGCCTGGATTGGATCAGGTCTGAAGGTTCTAGAAAAGATTACTCAAGGAGATGGAAGTCTCAGAACACCTCATGGATGAGAACTTTCAGGGACATGATCTGGACAACTAGCAGGAAGTCTGGGGTTGAGTTACTAATAAAAGCATAGAGCAGTAAATAAATGAAAAAAGAAGTTATTAATCCACAAAAGAAAACAAGTCATGTGAGAAAAGAAAAGCAATCATAATTTGCCACAGGCTCAGCAGTGAATGGCAGTCACAACATGAAACAGTGAATACTGATCTAACCAAAAGTATAACTTAACGGAAAGAATGCTTGTGAAGGGTTGGGGAGGGGAGAAGGAAAGAAAGAAAAATCCTTAACTCCCATAAAAAATGCCTACAACTGAAAATGTGAGAAGTAGCAATAAAAGCACGCTATTTTTAAAATTATAGTGGCAAATCAAAAAAAGGTGGGGCAGTAGAAGTTAAAAGCTGTTGCCTCTGGGAAAGAAGTAATAAGAGGAGGGGGTGGCAAATTATTTTTCATAACAGAGCATATAGAATTATTTGATTCTTCAAACTACATGTGACTGTAACAAAGAAATAAAAATAAAAAATATAAACTAGAGGAAAGCAGGAAGAGAGGGAGTAGGAAGAAAAGGATGGGAGCGAAGGAGAGAAAAAGGAAGGAGAGAGATGTAGTGAAAAAAAATCAAATTGACTCAAGTAAACAAGGCCAGGCCCAGAGAGTAGAAACCTGTGGAGCTACCCAGCCCCTGCTGTCCAGAGCCTGCCCTCAATGCTCACCCTGACCCTTCCTTCTGGTGTGGGGGAGTCTCATCCTACTGAAACCCTCTGGCTAATTAAATAGGCATGGCTACAGTTTTCAAAAATCTGTCCTGCCCTCTGTCTAACCCAGCGGTTCTCAACCTGTCACAGGGGTCGCCTAAAACCATCGGAAAACACATATTTCCAATGGTCTTAGGAACCGAGACACGGCTCCTCTATCCGTCTCCAGGTCCACATGCAGATACGCCCACATACGAGTACCCGGCGACCCCTGTGAAAGGGTCGTTCGACCCCCAAAGGGGTCACTACCCACAGGTTGAGTACCGCTGGTCTAACCAAACCCCTCAGCTAACCTGGGACTTGGCAACTCCCCACCCAACCAAGTCTGTACAACTAAAATTCTTGGGCACCTAATAGCCCCCCTCACTTGTAGATAATCATTAATCCTACAACAGGGAGACCCACAGCAACCTTCTGATTTTTGGAGATGCCCCCAGAATTTCATACCACATTTCTCTACCTCTTGGACCAGTGGTTAGTTTTTTTTTAACATTTTAGGAGGCCTTATTTTATGCAACCACTTCCAGTGAGCCTAGATTGTGAGGATACAAAGATATATGTTATTTGCTTAACTTGTACACTTGAACTACTGCAAGCTCCCACTGACATACACTGTGGAGAAAGAACCCTTCTCAGAGGCAGCGTGAACAATCGTACCCAAGCCCGCAAGGAACCGGCACAGCTGTGCTCACCTTGTTCTATTACATGGAAACCCCACAGCTGGAGTTGCCTTTCAAATTTCATCTAGTATGTTCATCCTCAGCCAGATTTTGAACCATGGACATCAGTTTATTTAGCCCTTCTAGCAGAATTCCTTCCGCACCTCTCAAGATCTAAGTTGACATCTTATGAAAAATATAAAGACAAAAACATAGGCCCAGGGGCCGGCCGAGTGGCGCGATGGTTAAGAACTGGCTTGGGATGCCAGAGGGCCCCGGTTCGGATCCCATATATGAGGGCCAGTGACACTGCCCTCTACAGCTAAGATGCTGAACAACAGCTCGACCTGGAGCTGGGCTGCCGTGAGTCACCGGCGATGGCGTAGGCTGCAGCCCCTGTGGCAGTGGATTGCCATGGGCTACCGTGTGTAGCCAGCAGACAGCGTGAGCAGCCCTCAAGCTGCCGTGAGCGGCCATCCAGAAGCCGGCGACTGATGTGCCTCGCCCGGGAAGAGCACAATGATGGTGCCAAGTTGGGCCAGTGAAGCGACGTCCTCCACAACTAGACTGAAGAACAAAAGGACAGCAACTTGTCTGTTCCCCTTCCCCCAATTCCCCAGCACTGTTCCCATCCCCTCAATTCCCCTAAAAATCTTTAAAAACAAACAAACAAAAAAAAAACATAGGCCTAACCTAAAACTTCCTCCTTTACTCACATTATGAAGTCATTCAATTCACTAAATGTGGCAACTGTAAAATATTAGACAGGATGCTAGGTATTGTCTCAGCGGAACAGCTAGACCTTACTCTTCCCATTGTTTGAAGTGACTTGTTACATAACACCCAGGTTCTATCAAATAATTACAGGTCTTAGCAATGTCATGATTGATAGTCAGCTCTCCCACCTTTAGTCAACTTGGGAAAAATACACTGAGCAAATGCAGGCATATCCCTACATATATCTTACAAGGGCTAAGAATGCTCTCACAGCTCAAGCTGATAAATGAAGAATCCTCGTGTTTGTAGGTATGGAGTCAAATGAAAATATACCATTAATAGCTGTTCTCTTCCAGCCTTGGAAAAATCACACAAGATTGCCTCTTCCTTTAGCTTTCTCTAGACTGACATGATCATCTGTGAGGCTGCAGAAAGCATAAACCACAACCAATTAGCAGAAAGTGGTGTAACATAGGAAACTGATGCTGACAACAGTGAAAGGCGTGAGCTCTGGATTGAGTCTCCAGGGGTGATTCCCAGAACAGCCCTGCAGAGTTGGCCATTCAATGGGAGTGGCTCCATCAGGAAGGAGGGGAATGAGGAAGCAACTACCATTCGGTACCCATCGAAGCCAGTGGCTGAACTCTCACACGCTGCTACAAAAATTCCTCTCTCTCCATCACTGGGCTGGCCAGCAATAACTACCTTCTTCTTATTTCTGCCCTTTAAACCTTACTTGAGAGAATCTAATTAGTGAGGCCAATTTACATCTAGAACTGCAGGCAGAAAGATGTCTGAGAAACACAAGTATATTTTTGGACTTTGCAGTATGGGAAGGTGCAGTAGAAATATATATACCCAATATATTTTGCCCGCCTTAATTTACCACAGATTAGGTCATTAATCCAATGTACTTAATTTACCACCCAGGCCTAAAAGCATTACTTCCCCAGAAGCCTCAAAGTGTAGTGTTACTCCACAAAAATGTCCTCCTCTATGCCAACCTCGACACAAAACTACACTCACTGCTATAAACACAACAAAGATAATAGCCAGTACTAACATATACCTACTTTTACTATTATTATACCCATTTTAAAGTTAAGGAAGCTAAGAAACAGAGCGGTAAAATAACAAGTCCAAGGTCACACAGACAGGAAGTAGCAATCTGGCTCCCTAATCTGTGCCCTTAATCTCTATACTATTGGGTTGTCGGAAAGGTCATGACGCATTTTTTCTATGTTTTTTGTTGCAAAAATGAGTTATGACTTTTCCGACAACCCAATATATAAATGGAAACCATAGAAAAACTTGCAGTCCAGATGTTTGAGGCTGACCTAGGATGTTTACCCACAAGCAGGTGTCGTCTAATTCAGATGTTCTAACATTTCACTAGGCCCGGTACCTCACTCTCCTGCCAAGAGGGAGCCTAGAGAGAAGGAGACGTAAGGGCTTTCTATCAGTGCCCTCTCTCTTGGTTCCCAGAAAGTACCGGACCACAGAAGATGCATGGCTAAAAGGGAACGTCTAGGCCTAGATGATCTGGATGAATGAATCACTAACGGGGAGCATGAGGACCTGGAGCATCAATTCCCTAGGACGCATGGCCATCACCATAGACAATATGTGACCCACCATGAATAAGGACTCAGACACTTTCACTGGTGTTCCAGTCCTGTCTTTACACTCCTGGTCCTTTAGGAGGCTTCACCTCAGAGGATGGGGGATGGAGGAAGATGTGAACTGACCATGTTAATGGTCCACCAACAGCTCCAGTGTGCTAGCAGAGAAAAAAGCTTTCTGTAGCTGAACTCTGACCTCCGCACCAGAGCCTGCCTCGGCAGCACCAGCCTTGATCTCTGCTCGTTGGTCACAGAGGTCCCAGGCCTTTGGGCTCTGCTTTAAGCTTCCTTCCATCCAGCAATCTTGCCTTTCCAGATTATTCTCAACTAAGCCCTGCTATTGCCAAACCCTGCCTTGACTACAATCCACTTAACTTAATCTGTGCTCAAACTCTTGCCCTCCCAAACTTCCAGTGCCCCTCAAGGACAGGATACAGGTACAAACTATAGAGTTTTCTCTTGCTTCACAATTTTCAGAGGGTTCATTTCATGCAGCTTCCATAACTGCAAAGATAGGCATGCACACCTCTTTGTGAGAAAAAAAAATTAAAGTGCCCAAGGAAAAATTGGTCTTCAAGTGTTTAAGTTAGTTTTACTCAAAAAATGTAATGTTACTATTTCAGAAAAAAAAAAAACACAAAAAACTTTAAGACTTTTCAAAGGCTCATTGGACATCAAATAGTCCTTATAAAACTGGCTATAGTGTAAATTAATCAAAATTACATATCTTTAATGTCCCTTAAAAATCCAGCATGCTCTATTTTTTAGGGCCCCATTGAACCTTCAGAGCTATCGGAGTCATGGAAGGAGAAATAAGACGGTGAGAAATGAAGGGAATAAAGATTTGGGGAGCAGTGAAGAGGGCATTACATAAAGGGCAATTCATGGGAAGGGAAGAATATAGGCCGAGGATGGAACAATTGAATAGGAAAGATGAAAGGGAAAGAAGAAAGCATAAAAATGAGTAAATAAAGATGGTGGCAGAGGTCAGTAAGAATAAGCAACAAAAGGCGCTTGTATACCTCCAAAATACACACACATGCTCACACTCATGCTCACACACACTATCTCACATTGCTCTTGTCCACCCCATTGAGGCATTTCAGCCAACGAATCCTCATTGGGCAAATCAATATGGTAGAAAAGACTCTAGTATGGAATTCAGAAAACCCAAATTTTATTCCTTGTTTTGCAAATGACTAGTTGTATATGACTTTCAGCAAGTTGCCTAATCTTTTTTTTTTTCATTTAATCTCTGTATAATAAGTGTAGTAGACTTAAAGACGTCCAGGCATGAGAGTACTAGGTTCCTATGGACAATGTCTAGGTCATTAGAGAAGGAGTTAACATTGCTGTTTCCACTGGGATCAGTAAGGCCGTTGCCCCAGGTAGGTAAGTCTGAGAAGGGTACCTCTCCTCCAAAACCAAAATAGTGAGTTAGCTCCGGAGGGTCCTGGATGCCATCCTTTCTCCTAAAGTCTTCTGACGAGCTATCCCAATGCCCCTGCAGCCTTTTCTGCAGGTCTTCTATTCAGGTTCTAACTGTTGCTAGCAATTTCTTGCTATTGTAGAGGTGATAATAGGTGATTGATGATTATAATTATGATGGTGATTATGAGGATGAAGGTGATGACTATGATGGCAATTATAACCAATAACTATAATAAGTTGGAAAGAAAAAGAAGGAAAGAAAATGAAAAAAAAAAAAAGAGGAGGAAATAAGGAAGAGAGGAAGAGCAAGAAAAGAGGTTCTATGTTCCAATATCTGTGCTAGTGGTTTTTTCCCTTCAATTGCTGTGGTTTCTTTCTTTCAATAAATATTTATGGCATACTTACCATCTACTATGTTTGTTTACAGTGTTGTCAACGCAATCATGAGCCCCTTCCCTCAGAGAGTTTAGCAGGTAGGTAGACTTTCAAACAAACATTTGTCCTAATATATCATGATAAATGCTATGGTGAGAAAACACAAGGCTACATAGAGTCACAGAGCCCCATCATGGATGGTCTGGAAATCTTGCGTGTTACAAATATGAATGGATTTGTGGGGAACATAAGTATGGAGGCAAGATAACCATTTACAGATTTTTTTATGGAGAACAAGGCAAGAAATGTTGACTGTATGGGCTGGGGTGATGGAAGTGAGTAAGGTGGGATTTAGATGGATTGAAAAGGCTTCGTGGTTGATTAGGTGCGGAGGGCAAAGAGGAGAAATAAATCAAGAACAAATTCCAAGTCTGTAGATTGGCCTACTGAGGGGATAGAGGTTTCATTTACTGAGGTGGAGGGCATAAGAAGCAGAACAGGTGTAGGATAATGAGTTCAACTTCAGACATGAGTTTTACATGTGTATATGTCACCTAACTGAATAACCAGGGGGCAAGTGATTATATAAGACTACAGTAGTGAATGGAAAAGAGACACGATTAAGGAAACAGGATTTCTGGGCAACACTGAGGACGCTGATAAAGCTGGGGATGATAATAGTGGCCCGAATCTTTGCAGGGGCATCCGGTATCCCCTTTAACCCTACGGATCATTATCCTCACTCTGCAGACAGGAAAAGCAAGGCTCAGAAATGTTAAATAATTTACCTAAGTTCTCAAGTCTTGTCTAGACTGACATTCAAACATAAATCTGTCTGAGTCTAAAGCTTTCATTCCGGCCAGCACACCATGCTGTCCTCAGTAAAGTATTAACTCATTCCTTCCCAGGGTAACTGTCCCGAAGATACAAAAGTAATGATAACAAAATGTGGATTCCCCTCTCAAGAAAGTCAGAGTCTAGTGGAAGGAAAGAGACTTATAAATAGCCATTAAAATGTGATGTGCTAAAAATATAATACGGTCAGTATGAATAAGATAGGTATAAAGTCTGCACTAACACAGAAGGGGCCATTGAGGGGGCAGAGAGAAAACTCCAGCTCGGATAGAATATTTGAATTGACCTTAAAGAATGCATAGGCCGCAAGTATGCTGTGGATGACAATTTTTTCACCATATTTACAAATTAGGCAAAAAGGCTAAACCAATAAACCCTTGCCAACCAAGCACATGTCTTTCCACTAAAGTCCCCCAACTGTTGACTGCAAATGCAGCCCAGCTGGAGGCCTGTTTCAGCACCTAACCTCACGGTCAGGGCGGCTGTGCTCATTCTGAGCAACATCACACACACGTGTCACAAGTCAGGCATTAATTTGCTAATGTCATTGTCTGACACTTCCTGTTTACAACACATTTCTCTGTAAAAATGTTCTCTGGATGGTAGGAGCTGTAACTAGTAAGACCATTTTTTACATCAAAGTGACTTTTCCCCTGAACTTTCAACATCAGCCTGTTAGAATAACCATGTCTTGCTTCAAACTGAGGTTCCCTCATATTCCACACAGGTCTCTTCGGTCTTTGTTAATGGCTGTCATTTATCACTCCCTTGTTTATTACTACAATTAGGAATCGTAAAGTGGCAACAATCTGCTTGGAACATGCTAAAGAAATAAGTTCCACATTGTCTCAAACCTCTTCTGGTTGTATTGTGCAATTTTAGGGATAATTTATTCTTCTCTTTTACAGAAAAAGAAGTCATCTCTGTGAAATTGTGCAAGAGTTTCATAATGTCACAGCACCACTGGGTCACTGAGTTGGAGCCACAATCCACAACAGGTCATTTTAAGAAGGTCTAAGCTAAGAATATATATTTTTGTCCTTTGTAGTTTTTCTCCTTTTTTTAACAAGTCTTTGATATGATATGTAATGTGACTACCCACAGGTCAGCTCCAGCATGGTGGCCACAGGGAACATAAAACGAAAATGTGGTCTACCACACTATATAATTATTGCCCAACATTCTTCATGATTTTCCCCCAAAAGAAACATTCAAACTAGTGGCTCTGAACAACTTATGCCATAGCATTTTTGTTTCAATAATTAGCTTATTTTGGCCCATGCATCAGGCAGCATCCTTTTTGAAAAGTAACAAATAGCATTTCCACCCACCCAGATCAAGGAGTGACCCCCGAAACACCAAGAGAACTCCCCAAAGACTCCCATCACGGTTCTCTATTTTCCCTTCTGCTCCTTGAGGATTCATTTTTCTTAGAAAGAAAGGAAGAACACTACCTGTTTTACACTTACGCCAAGCTGTTAGACAAGACCCAAGAAAAATATGGAAGTAGGAAGAGAACTGAAGGGCTGGAGAGAAAGAACATATACCTCCTTCTAGTTTATGAAAATCCTGACACTGTTGCTCAAAAGAACTTGGAAACTCAAAAGCAATTGGACAAAACATGAAAATGACATAATTCATTTATGGGCAACCAGGTAAAATCGTGCCCTCACACAATCGCAGAGTATGCTGTTGTTATTTAAACAAAGTACAGCAACACGAAAATGTTTGGCCAGTGAAGTTCAGGAGATGCATGATACTGCAAGTCAATGAGTAGAGTGCCGGGCTTATCTTCCAGTTCTGCCCTGTCATGTTAAGGGGTCAAATATGAGAGAAGTCTGGACAAAGAATTTCACTGACCTCGCAATACATTTTATATTTCTCCTCAGAAATGTTTAATATCTGCAATTATGTGTCAACTACCCAAGAGCTTCAGAATTACCATACAGCTGCAGTTATCTGAGAGGAAACCTGTCAGAAAAGAAAACTGGGGCTTTACTGCCCTCTGCTGGCTACTCAGGCTCAGGACTATGTCTGCATTCTCTCGGAAGGGCTTTTGAGAAGCACTGTGGCCAGCTCCATCTGGCTAAGGGCACCTTATTTAAAATGAGCAATCTTGAGCGCACAGTACTTAATCCGTGCTATGTATACATGACCCTTGTGACAGACTGAATAATCCGGTGCATGCTCACCTACATCTAACTAAATTATTATTAAAATCAAGGTGTGATTTAAAAAATATTTTAATTGCTCCTTTTAAGTAGTTCTTACGTATTTAAGAGAAAAATGTTGTCAATGTGAAAGGTGCCTGTTGATATTTATTTATAATATTAAATAATTATCACCACCATATATCAAAAGAGATGGAGACACCAGCATTAACACGTGAAAAGCTAACCCTTCCATTTCACAGGTCAGTAACATTACATAAACCATTAAGGACACTTAATGCATGTTTGTTGTTTACAGATTTTGGTCTTGTTTTTTCTTTAAGCGTTATCTTTATGCATACATTTCAATGGGGTTGAATTATTTTGAAAATCTTTTTTTGTGTCTGTAATCATGCTTATACAAAAATGGCAGCGGCCTGGACACCAGAAAATGCAACCCTGTGAAGGCCTTCTATATTCAAAACAACTGAAACAACGGAAAAATCAGGGTTTCCAGTCATAATAATGCCACTATAAACACAAGCCATTGATGTTAGCTTTTATCCCAACCCGGTATATTTGGGAGATGAGCAAACCTTTTAGTGAGCCCCTTCTCTGCCCAAGCATTACCCCAGTTCACCTCGCAACAACCATGCGAGTTCCACGTTGTCAAGTGCATCTAGCAGCTGAGAGAACAGTCTCAAAACACACATACAGAAGGGCTGCCGGGATTCACCCCGCCTCCCACCTCCGGCTCAAGACAGATCTCACCTCCACTTTAGGTTCTTCTCAGCATGACTTTCTACAGTAGGTGGAGAAAGAAAAGTCAAGGAGAAAACATCTAGAGCTTTATCCTTGATGCTTCCACTGACACACCAATGATCTGGGACAAATCATAAATTTTCCAAGCCTCGGCATCTACATCTACACAACGGGAACAATATTAGTCCCATACCTTCCTCATGTCAGGATCATTCACGTGAATTGTTTTCACGAACAGATTCTTGGTCCTGAGAATTTATTTCAATTAGTATTTTTTCACGGGGCTGTTTAAGGAAACGAGCCCTGACTCTAGAAGTAGATAGATGGAGCTGGGTACAAACCCAAGTTCTGCCTCTTGCCAGCTAAATAACCCCATGCAATTCCGAGCCCAAGATCCATGGCTGCCAAACAGAACAGTAACAACCCTCCTCCAGTGTCATTTTGAGGATCAAATTAGCCTGAACCATGGCAAGTGCTCAGCAAATGTTTGTTAATTTCTATGCCCCCAATTACTTTCCAGCGTGATCAACTCTTCATCTAGCTGAAGAGTTGAAATCCAGCTGGGAAAGGGGACTGGATTCCTCTCAGACTCCCTTCCAGTCCAGTACTTTTAAAACCATTATTATGCAAACTTTTTCTAAGTGCTAGGGACTAGAGGAAAATAAGTAAGAGGCCACTTCTATGATCCCCTGTGTGATGATAGGCGTTGAAAGAAATTAAAGAGCACCTCGTTCAGTTTTATTACTTTAAGCATAAGAAACTAAGAAACTTTGACCCAGCGGACTCACTCCGAGAAAGAGTTAAGATTAAGACCCCAGCCCACTGGGCTCCCAAGGACATAATGATGCTGTCGACGCTTCCTAAGGCAGCCACTACCGGACAGGCTGTTATAATATGAAGTTGGTAGGTTGAGCCACCGCTTAAATCCCAATAGGAAGGATGACAATCAGAAGCATCCACTGGTGAGGGAACTCCTACAAGTGAGCATCATAAAAGGGATTTTTTTAATCGAGACAGAAATAAGCCTACAGTCTTAAACGCATTTTTTTAATCTGTGGGATTTATGTTTTGTGTTGGGAATGTGAATACATTACCAAAAGCTGCTGCTGAGCACATTAAAGTAAAACTAACTAAGTAAATAAAACCACAGGGCCTAAAGGAGAGAGAAGAATTGCCTTTGGCACAACTGTAAAAGAGATGATATTTAACCACAGACATGCCCCCATCTCCTGGCATATCCTTGGCTCTGCATCCCCTCCCTTTGGCATGTTGAAGTATTGTTCATCTAGTCACATCATAAATTGCCTCCTACCTCATTTTCTTCTTTCCTGAATTCATTAGAGTATTAAAAAGCCCCGCCTAAGATCCATAATGTAATATTACCACAATTTAGTCCTCGCCAACATTCAGCATCCTCAGAGTCCTGTCTGCCAGAATGTATCACAAAGATACTTCACTGTGAACTTAGTTGTCATTCTAAAATGAATACAAATCGTATCTGCTTTGATCTGATTAGGCTGGAATGGAGCCTTGGTCTGTCTCTCAGGTTTAATAATGGTGACCTT
>NW_017731780.1:267328-269439 GCF_001890085.2 Hipposideros armiger
GACTTTTATAAAAAGAGATTCACTGTGTACCACCATTCGCAAGATCCATTCAAAAGACCACCTTAGAGAGGAGGCCCTTTCAATAAAATAGTCACTCAACCCTTTGAATGGGATCCCAGGGAAGGTCTTTCAAACATCAAATTTCAGTATATAGTAAATTTGCAAAATTTGAATACACTTATACCTTGTATCCTCTGTTGATAAAATAGAAAGGCAGGAAATACACTTTTGACTAGCCTTTAGTAGGTAAAAGCTATCCTTTTTCCTTCACTTATTTTTAAACTGCTAAACTTATTTGTAGTAGAAATATGGAAGTAGTGTGGGAAATAAATACTAAGAAACAGAACTTCCTGAATCATTTTAAAATATTTTTCTGAAATTGTGAATTTTCTCTCCCTAAAAATTAGGTTGAATTAACAAGACACACTCCTTGGGGCTGGTTAGACTCTCCTCTCCAGGTTCTTGCAATTCTGGGGGCCAGCACTAGGTAAGTGATCATGCCTTGGGTTATACGGAGAGAGCCCCAAAGATCTCCTTCTCACAGAGGAGAAAGAGGTCATCTGAGCTGAAGCATGAGAGTCAGACATTTCCCTGAGGTTTGGCTATAAAACCCTAATTCTTTGTTTGAAATAGCAGTATATATATATCTTATCGATTAGCTCCTAGCTGCGTGCAATTAGACATTATCTTATAAGAAATTATCATTTGAAAGATTTTTTTTGAATTTAGTTAGAGATGGACATGTATAGTTAGTCAGTGGTCTTCAATTATTCTCAACCCTAGTTTTGTTTCTCAGGCCTTTCATAGAATTCTGTTGTATATTTAGTCATGGTAAGCTATGTTTTCTTGTGATAGCAAATTAGCCTCCAAAATCTCAGGGGCTTCACACAATAGAGATGTATTTCTCCCTCAAGTCCACGGTAGGTCAATGGGGGCCCAATTTCACCTAGTAACTCAAGAACCCAAGCAACGGACACTCACATCTCAAAACGTGGCCCCAATGCCAAGGCGGGGGGAGAGTGAACATGGATAACTCAGCCTATGCTTCATCCCAGAACTCACACAAATGACCTGTTCTCTCAGCCTTAATGAGTGCAAATGACATGGCTCCAACCTAACTAGAACAGAAGCCGTGACATGTGAGTGAGCACACGGATAGTCCAAGCACATTAAGTGTCTCTGGCACACCTCGAGCCCTCTTTCTGAAGGTCAGAAACTCTTACACGCTACACACTCAAAATCAGACTTAGTACACTCCAGCTTTAGAGAGACAGCCTGCCATGAAAACCCTTCCTCCTTCCACCTGCTTCCTGGCTTCAGAACTGAAAGCCAATAATCAAATTTATTCTTGTTTTTCAAACAAAAATAGAAAGTAACACTTGATTTCTCATTAAAGAGGTACCGATGAGAAGAGAAAGAGCTCTTGCTTAGAATAAACAGGGTGATCTGAACCTAGCTCTAGCCTTTATTAGCAAGATATTTAACCTTTCTGTGCTATCATTATTTTAAGTTATTAAGGGGATCGTCCTAACTAAATTATAACTTCCTGGAAAGGAGGGTCCATGTCTAACACCCCTCAATATCTCTCATAACACCTAGCACAGCACCCTGCCCAGGAGGGGAGCTGATTTACAGCTACATTAGAAGTCCTTTTTCATCCTAGGTGTATCATGAATTCCTTCTCATCGGGGAGAAGAGACAGCATCTGTCTGGCACAGACTTTCATATAAAACTGCAAGTTGTAACCACATTTTTGTCATTTGAATTTCAGAATTTCTGATTCTGTCAAGTGAGCTTCTGGCTCAGACAAACTCTAGCTCAGATTAGAGCATGAGACTTTCACTAACATGTTAATCTGAAAGCTCTCTCCCATTAACACTCTCAGAGGATAACTTTGACTGGTGTATTTGATCTTCTCAAAAAGGAGATAAAATATTCCATTCATTGCACTTCACATATCTCTAAAAACCTAAACCAATCTTTATTTTTTTAACTAATCATATTTAACTTTTCCCATTTGGCTTTTAGACTTCATTTTATCTGACCTTACCCTATAACCTCTGTGGACCAAGGCTCACAAAGATGTCAACTAAGGAGTAAGATGTTTTGGA
>NW_017731780.1:274017-277481 GCF_001890085.2 Hipposideros armiger
TCAATGTGATGAAAAGCAAGGACCAAAAACCAAGGGTTCTCTACCCAGCAAGACTATCATTTAAAATTGAAGGACAGATAAAGAGCTTCCCAAACAAGAAAAAGCTACAGGAGTTCATCACCACCAAACCAGTATTACAAAGAATGTTAGGGGGACTTCTTTAAGATGGAAATATATACATATCAAAATTATGAATAATAAAATGGCAATAACCACATGTCTAGCAACAAATATTTTAAATGTAAATGGCTTAAATGCTCCAATCAAAAGATAAGGTGGCTGAATGGATAAGAAAACAAGACCCTTGTATATGCTGCCTACAAGTGATTCACTTCAGATGGGAAGACAAACACAGACTGGAAATAGATATTTCATGGAAATGAAAGTGAAAAACAAGTAGGGTAGCAATATTTATACCAGATAAAACAGACTTGAAAACAAAGGTTATAACAAGAGATAATGAAGGATCTTGTATGTAATCCCACTTCTAGGTATTTATCTGAAAAATTCCAAAACACTACTTTGAAGGAACATGTGCATCCATATTGCAGCATTGTTTGCAATGTCAAAGATGTGGAGGCAGCCTGGCATCAATGGAAGAATGGATAAAGAGGAGGTGGTACATATGCACAATGGAATATTGCTCAGCAATGGAAGGAAATGGGTTCTTGCCATTTGTGGAGGCATGGATGGACCTGGAAGGTACTATGCTGAGTGGAATGGCAGACAGAGTAAGACAGATGTAATGTAATTTTGCTTATATAGAGAATCTAAAGAACAAAACAAACAAACAACAATAACAATAAAAGCAACAAAGTCATAGATACAGAGAACATTTTGATGGTCACCAGATGGGAGGATAGTTGGGTATGGGTGAAAAAAAAGGAAGGGATTAAGAAATACAAATTGTTTGTTAAAAAGTAGTTATGGAGATGTAGGGTATAGCACAAGGGATATAATCAGTAATATTGGAATAACTGTGAATGATGCCAGATGGGTACTAGATTTGTTGGGGTGATAGAAGGGAGTGGGGTGGAGTCAGGGTAACAAAGGTGAAGGGATTAANGATCTAAATCTCTAATTTCTTTGTAATTCTTGAATTAGGGACTTAAATCCCCACAACTAAAACCTTGCTGAAAATTTTTCTTGGAGGCAATGGGCCTCAGAAACGGTATCGTACAAATAGTTTAATGCAATCATCTGCTGCATTTCTGTCTCTGTTCATAATTACTTTCACTTCCTAACTCTTCTTTTCCACTTGTGGCAGTAAAAGACTAGGTTAGGTACAAGATCTAATAATGTTCTTGACACATAATTGGCACTCAATAAATATTTACTGATTATATGAATAAACAAATTAATTGAGTTGAATCAGTTCATCCACATAAAAAAAATGTATATTGGTGCCTAAGAAAGTTAATATTAGCTCTGCCCTACAATGCTTCTAACTTGAAAGATTTCCTAAGCCCCATTTTCTTTCTATTTGTGTGACCTTTAAGTGCCTTACTATGGGACTACTTGAAGCTCTGTGAAAAAATGCATCTTATAGATTCTATTCAACTACAAAAGAAACTTGTCAGTTAGAGAATTTTGTTCTTAAAATAACAAAACACCTGTCTGTTTTGAAAGCTAACCTATAAACCTATTTCTTTTTAGATTGTATTTCATTATGCTGTTTTGATTAGAACTCTGTTTTGCTATACCCTAGGGTGCCAGCATGAACAGTTAGGTTGAAATAAAATTCTGATTCATGGACTAATGAAAGTCTTGATACTTCACTTCCAACATGACCTTTATCTTCACTCTGGTGCTCTCATTTAAGGAGCTAAAGGTCATACCTGCCTCAGGCGTCTACATTGTCTCTAGATGACAATGTTTATGAATGTATAGCAGATGTATATAAATAAATAGAAATTAGACACAAAAAGGGTCATCTTGGGCCTCTCCAACTTGACCCACTTATTCTTTGTCAACAGCAAAAGTGCCCAATATCAGCACACATGTGTCACAGGCTTTTCTAGTTTTAGACTTCCTTTCTGATAAATGTGACAGACAATCAAATCCAACAAGAAATGAACATGGCACACAAATGCAGACTTCTTGTCAAAAAAGAAACCTCTATCTTTCTACCTGACCCAAGTCCACAGGGCAGTTTAAATACAATCGTTGAATTCCTAAGACCCATATAGTACTCGACAATAAAATCATGTGAAATCAATAAGCATTAAGAAACAAAGAACTGAGGAGTTCCAGGCAAGATGGCAGGGTAGGTCAATGTGGTGATTGCCTCTTGCCACTTCCCATGATTACATTAAAATTACAACTACATTCTAGAATAATCAACCTGGAGAACCATCTGAAGTGTAGTTGAACAGAAGACCTCTAATTACGAATATAAAGAACTTGCAACATTGACAATTGTAGAAGGGGCAAAAACATAAAGCGGGCTGGTCCCACACCCACGTGAAAATAGGTAATGATAGCTCAGATACAGAGCTTCCCCCCTAAAGAGTGAGGGTCCAAGCCCCACACCAGGTTCCCCAGCCCAGAATACAGGGGCTAAGAAGAGGGGCTCCCATAATATCCGGCTATAAAATCAGCAGGGATTCCATCCACTTGGGTGAGATGGAAGGCTTCAGGAAACCCAGGTGTTCCTCTTGAAGGGTTCATGCACAACTCTCACTCCCAGGCACTCATCCTGGGCTCTGGTGAAGGACAGCAACTTGGGATGGGCCACAGACACATAGGGAGAGACCAAGTTGAGTGGCTTTAGAGCAAGGGCTGGAGGGACAGCCACCGGCTACAACTTCCATGTAGTTGGCATGCAGGTGCCACCTTTCCTGTGTTGAGCCCTCCCCCTACACAGGCAAATCCGAACCTGAATTGGCCTGGTAAAACCTGCTGGCTCCACCCTGACGACTTCCTGGGACTCCACCCATCCAGCTCACACACCGCTGGAGGTATTTTCTGTGGTCAGCGGCCAGCAGGCAGCTGGGGTTGGCCCATGCTAAAGACTTACATGGGCAATTCTTGGGGGTTTATGGCCAGCAGCTGGCCTCAGTGTGCTCTGAGCCTATTGTGTGGCTCAGGGATCAGCACTGATGCCAAATCTGAATCTGAACTAACCTGGTGAACACCATTCGCCCCACCTTAGAGACTCCTTGAGACCCTACCACACCCAACTTACTCACTTCTGGAGGTTTTCTCAGCAGCCAGGGGACAGCCAGTACTGGCATGTGCAGCAGACTTCCTTAGACAAATCTTGGGGTTAGGTGGACTCCCAGCAGGTGGCGGCTGGTTTTAATGTGCTCTGAGCCTTTTGAATGGTCCCAGTCTCAGCACTGGCACCAAATGAATCTACATTAACCTGGTAAATACCACTTGCCCCACCCTGGGGACTCCCTGAGACCCCACTGTACCCAACTCTCTTGCTGCCCAAGGCTCTTTCAGCGTCTGAACCCTAC
>NW_017731780.1:279891-283994 GCF_001890085.2 Hipposideros armiger
TGGGATGTAAAGTAAAGCATAGGGAATATAGTCAATAATATTGTAATAACTATGCATAGTGCTATGTGGGTACTAGACTAATCAGGGGGATCACTTCTTATATAAATGTTTAACCACTATGCTGTACACTTGAAATTAATATGAAATAATACTGAACTTCAACTGTAATTGAAAAAGGAAGTAAAAGGTTAAGGGGAATAAGAAGACCAAATAGCCAAGTATAAAACAAATAAGACTTGGGGATGTAATGTACAACATAGGGGATATAGTCAATAATATTGTAATAGCATAGTGTGGTGTCAGATTGTTCCTGGACTTATCATGGTGATCACTTCTTTAGGTCATGATGCATGTTTGCGACAGGTGGAATTAGTTCATTTTTGGAAGTATTAGAGTCATTCTCATCTATGTTATTGCTATGTCATTTGACAGCTGACAGTTCTAGCTTCATTCTAAAAAAAAATTGAGTGATTTGGTTGAGTTTTGAAGATTTTACAACAACTTGAAGATGGAAGACCAAACTGTGCATTTTTGCCATATTTTACTGTTTTACTTCCATAAAGGGAAAAACACACATCAAGCTTGTGAAAAGTAGCATAAAGTTTATGGTGACAATGCTCTACAAGAATGTCAGTGCCAATGACGGTTCACGAAATTCCATGCTGATGATTTTTATCTCAGCGATGCTCCTCGGTCAGGGAGGCCCACCAAGGTTGATGACGACAAAATAAAGGCATTGATCAAGTCAAACCCTCATTACATGACACAAGAGATTGCAGAAACATTGAACATCCATCATTCAAGCATTCATGACTACCTGAAGAAGCTGGGATACTTAAGCAAGCTCAATATTTGGGTTCCACATGAACTCAAAGAAGTTCATTTGATGGCGCATATAAACATCTGCAATAAGCTCATTAAACGTGAGGAAAATAATCCTTTTTTGAAGCAACTGATAACTGGTGATGAGAAGTGGATTGTTTACAAAAATGTGATGCGCAAACGGTCTTGGTCCCCATGTGATGATTTGTCTCAACCAACATCNGAACTAGGAAGCGGGTCCTCACTGGATACTGGATCTGCTAACACCTTGATCTTGGAGTTCCTAGCCTCCAGAACTGTGAAAACTAAATATTACTTAAGCCACTCGGTCTATAGTATTTTGTTACAGCATCCAAAACAGACCGAGGCTCTCACACTAGTTTCCTTTTCCCTTACAGAAAGCCTCTTCACCTTCCAATACTGTGCTGGAGCTGGTTTGCGCTGGCTGAGGAGAACCAGCTGTGCTATCTTTTTCCTATACAGTTCAGTAATGAGATGCTGGTAGCTTGAGAGGGGCCATAGTGAGAATATTTTTTATACCTGAAAAAGTCAGCAAATGCTGCAAACCAGAACTTTTTATTTTGCCAGAGAGCTAGCTTACCAGCATCCCACTGTCTTTGCCTCAGACCTAAAGACACACAATTCCCCCATCTTCCCTGTCTCTGAAGACCTTAGTGTAGACGATACATAGGTCTTCTTGCTTAGTTTGGAAAAAAGGTTAGACGATATCCTCCTAAACTGGCCTTTCATGTAATTTCAGTTTCTTCTCCGCTCTGCTGCCAAAGTTATCTTTCTGAAACATAAATCTCATCTACTATGCAAAACTTAAACTTTAACATGACATTCAAAGTTCTTCTCATCTGGCCCCAATTTTTCTTTTACCTGATTTTATCTTAATATATATTCATGGCATCATATCCTTCCATTTTATTCCAGATCCCCAAATATCCTGGGCTATTTACTATCCTCCAAAGATTTCATGCACTTTCAGGCGTCTATGCCTTGTCTATACTGTTCCTCCCAAAATGTCCTCTCCTAGCTTGAATGTGACCTCCTCTCTGAAGCCTTCCTCATGACTGAGGGCAGAGTGACCCTTTCACATCTCTTCTCTCATTCCTCTATTAGAACTCTAGCACCATTTATTTCAGATGGCTGTACTTCTGTTTGAGCTTCCCTGTTATTTTGTGCCCCCAAAGAGGACGACTGTATGACTCATCTTTATATCTGCTAGACCAAGATAGTACCCAGCAAAATAGTGGAGCTCGAAAACATTTTTGAATGAATTAATAAAGATCTAGAAGAGACACAGAAGGACAATATTGAAAACAAAAATTCATCTTCCTCTTCCCTTCCTGAACAACTCAGCCCATTATGTGGGGCTGAGCAAGAAAGAAGTCTGTGCCACTGACAAGGGGGGTGGAGATACAGCTAAAATGGCCCAGAGCAGGGCATCAGAGCCTAAGCAAGAGAAGGAGAGCATCCAAGAGGTGGGGCAGGAGGGAAACCTGATGCAGGTGTCAGACGTCAAATGAGGTAAAGAAGGACATCCACACACAGAGATATGTTAAAAGGCAAGAAGCAAACTTAAAGGGGCTCCCACTAGCAAAAGCTAGGGGGAAAAGGAACAGCAAATAAATGATAGTAACAGATTATAATCCAATGACTAAAATAGAAAAACATAAATCCATACTTATATAAATATATGAATTAATTGAAGCTTGATTAGCAATGTAATATTTACACAGACTCAAAGGACCTCCTCATAAAGCACTTGCTAATTATGAAGCAAAGCTGAGTAACTTTAGTGGAGAAGACTGATAGATACTATATTAATCAAGTGATCAAACTAAACATTCTCAGCAATGGGACTAATTGAAATTGTGCACCACCTGACATGATGCAATGAGAAGAACAGTGTCACTTGTGTGATATTTCTGCCAAAGATGCATATCTTGAATGTAATCATGGGGAAACATCAGACAAATCCAAACTGATGGACATTCTCCAAAATAACTGGCCTGTAATCTTCAAAAGTGTCAAGATGATGAAGGCCAAAGAAAGAATGAAGAACATTTCCAGACTGAAGAAAACAAAAAAGACATGACAATTAAATATAACATGAGATTCTGAACTGGGTCCTTTCACTATAAAGAATATTATTAGAACAATTAGCAAACTTGAATGGTGTCTACAAATTATATGGTAGTAATGTATCAGTGTTAATTTTCTGATTTTGATAGTTATATTGAGGACATGAAGCAAAATGTTCTTATTTATATGAAATATACCATAGAGAATTCAAAAACAATGGGTTGTCATATCAGTAATTTGATCTGAACATAATCAGGAAAAAGGTTGTTTGTATAGTGCTTGTAACTTTTGGTAAGTTTTAAAATAAAAACAATAAGAATTGCCTTTATACATAAATTCTTCCTTGACATTAACCATCAATCATTTCTGGAGAACCAGCCAGCCACATTGGTTCTATGTGCACACTATTTGTATTAAGAATCAGAAATAAGACCTTTTGATTTTCTTTTTCTTTTGGTATAGTTGAAGTACAATACATCATTGGCTATAAAAAAAAAGTATTATAGATATACTTTTTACTTAATAAGCATTATATTTTTTAAAGCTGAGAATAAGAGTTGAATTTTTCTAGTAAGAGAAAGAATTATGTTTTGGCTTTGTTTCAGTGCTATTTTTAAAAAATATTGATGATGTCAGAAAATATTAATTTCTTTAAAAATCTGACTCTCTTGCTAGATCCACATTTGGTTTCTCTGTTTTGGTGAATTGATACAATTACCTTAGTCACCCTTGGCTTGTGGAGTTTTGAAATCGAAATGGAATATATCAAAGCAGTCAACCACAAGCATACACACACACCATCAGAAGGGTCAAACATAGCTGAAAGGTTATCAGGCATCATGTAAGGACAGGCTGGGTTTACCAGCTCCTTTGCCCAGCCAATCATCTTCCTAGGAAGTACATGGCCACCTCTGTTTAAATGCTCTATTTCCTAAGTTGAAATATGTTTTTCATATTTTAACATTTCTGAAATAAAAATTAATTTTGCAATCTATGTCAAAAATAATTTGCCATCTGCCAGGTACTGTTTTAATTACTGTTGTAACTAGTATGTTATTGTCTATGCACATATGAACATAGTCAAATCTCTTAGAATAGATGGCAGAATTCTCAGAGCTAGGAAAGGTTACTATGAATCCATGAAGGATTGTCCCTCAGGCTCCAAACATCTAGTTACCTAAAGCATCAAG
>NW_017731780.1:287262-288338 GCF_001890085.2 Hipposideros armiger
AGGAGCTGTGGACCTTTTGCTGAACTGCCCCAGGCTGGGTACTGGTGACAGCTGGCCTCAGTTGGTAGCATGGTCTCTCCCATGTGCCTCTAGGATCAACACAGGCAGCAATTAACTGCAGATCACTCTGTTGTCCCTATCAGCTAGCTTCCACCTGGTCACAGGCAATGGCTAACCTTTGACTGCACAAGAGCCCCTCCTAAGAGGCCCCAAAAGTAACATACTTTGTGGCCAGCTTCAGACCACAACAGAGCACCACTTGATTAGCCTCACAAGTAGCCTACCCAATAGGTGGTCTCAGTAGGCTCCAGAGCCCACTGGGGCAAATTCCACTCCACGAGGTCAGTCCTCAAAAAGCCGTTGGTAGGCTATAGTTGTGGCCAAAACTCACAGCCAGTAAGCCGGAGAATCAATCCCACTCAGTGACATGCCATCAGTAATCAAGGGTCAACTACAACTGGAGGACACACACAACCCACACAAGGGAAAATCCAGGAGCATTTGTCTAAGGCAACCAGGGAGACTATGCCACTGGGTCACACAAAATACCTACAACATAAGGACACCCAGCCAAGACTGGAAACATAGTAGATCAACCTAAAACATAGAAACAAACACAGAGATGCAGCCAAAATGAGGAAACAAAGAAACATATCCCAAATAAAAGAATAGGACAAAACTCCAGAAAAAGAACTAAATGAAATAGAGGCAAGCAATCCACCAGATACAGAGTTCTAAAAACTGGTTATAAAAAGCTTAGTGAGAACTTTGACAAAAAGATAGTAAGCATTAAATAAGGACATGGAAACCATAAAAAAAGAACCAGTCAGAAATAAAGAATACAATAACTGAAATGAAGAATACACTAGAAGGAATCAATAGCACACAAGATGAAGCAGAGGATCGTATCAGCAATTTGGAAGACAAGGTAGTAGAAAACACCCAATCGGAACAGCAAAAAGAAAAAAAATCCAAAAAAATGAGGATAGTTTAAGAGACCCCTGGGACAACATCAAATGTAACAACATTTCCTTCATAGGGGTACCAGAAGGAGGAGAGAGAAAGCAAGGGATTGA
>NW_017731780.1:291373-298017 GCF_001890085.2 Hipposideros armiger
GTTCTATATTAAATTAAGAGGTGAATAGATCACAACGTGTAGAATCAGCAGTCCTGTTCTTAAATTTCAGTACTAATTTCAGTTCAAGTTATTATAATTAGCTGTGTGAATTTTGGCAAGACAGTTAACTTGATCCATAAAATGGAGAAAATATAGTTATACTCAATAATAATAACAACAACAATAACATAACTATTATACTTACCTCACAGTATTATTTGGGAATGCAAAAAGATAAAAATGTTTGTGCAATAATTTGCAAATAAAAGTATTATATAAATGTTACTATTATCATGGTAACACTATATAATGAACAAAAAGTCACATTTGTCAACACCACAAATATACTGTTTCTTCCAAGAATTCTGTATACCAGGAAACTTTCCACAACACAATCCCCAGTGGTCATATTGCAGGGAATCCATATGGTGCAAGACATTCTCCTCAATAGCAAATTCATCATTCCAGGACATAGAGGCATAGAGTCCAACATAGCCATGAATAACATCATAATTAGGTAACTTAAAAATGACCTGCCTCTAGTGCCATTAGTTTGCTGGGTCCTTTTAGGATTGTCCATAGTTCACTGTAAATTTTAAAACATGGGGTGAAGATAATATGTACCCCTCACAACTCATGGGACATGTAATCCACCAGTGTGCTATACCAGCTATGAAGTCTGTTTGTATCAGCTCCAAGGACCCAAAGGTGGATGAGCACACACAAGCTTGAGCTACATAAATGAAGACTATGTTGGAGGGTGAAATTGTGAACTCATGGCCCCTGGAAGTGTTCAAGCAGAAACTAAATAACCCTCTGTAAGAAATATTACAGGAGAGAGTCCCATTTTGGAAAAAGTTGGCTTATATAATATTTAAGGCTTTCAGAGTCAGCTTGTATGACTCAAAGACTTAGGTAGCTTGATCAGTTTTTGTAACTACATGCTGTAACTAATAGAGTGAATAACACTTACGTAAATTTACCTAAAACTGTTTCAAGATGTGCTCTCTCACACCATATCTGTTGACATTTCCATAATCTGAATACAGTTTCTGCTTATTCCCACAAGAACAATAATTTTAAAATTTGATACCAATATTTAAAAATATGTAGTATGCAATTATTCTCATCAGTTGCTAATTGAAATATAGTGGAGGGAAATTGGGAGCCTTAAAAAATAATTGTCCCTTTTGGCTCAGTAACTCCAAAAATTCTTCTTCTAGGAATTTATCCTAGAAATTATCAAAGATTTTACAAAGGTTTATATGTAAAGATACTTAATCAGAAGTTATTTGTACTAGCTAAAATTTTAAAATAACCTTAATGTCCAGCTTATGCATGATCATATAATATGATATTCTGCATTCCATTAGAAATAATATTTTATAAACCTTTATTAACCAAGGGCAATGCTTGTGATATATTAAATTTTAAAAACAAGTTTAAAATCAATATAGACAGTGTGATCTCTATTTTATATAAATATATATAACAATATTTCTTTTTTGTTTGTGTGTATGCCCTCACACACACACACACAGAGGGCAGAATAAATATATCAAAATATTAATGGTGTTAGCTATCTCTGGGTAATAGAATTATGCATGGTTTTCCATTTTCTTCCTCATTTTTTCTAGAATTTTCCAATTTTTCTACAATAAACAAATAACACTGTGTAGTCAGGAATATCATAAATGGTATTTTCCTTTTAAAGCTCTTATTCAAATAAGTTCTGAATCCCATAGCCATCATTCAATTCAATAAACATGTCTTGAGGTTTAAGTTGTGCTGGTGTTTGGAAATGTTCTTTTACCATCTTAATCATTACCATCAAAATAATGTATAACTGATGGATATTTTAAAAACTCTTATTATATACTTTGATGAACTACTTAGTTAAATATCATTATTTCTAATGACTCAGATGCTCTGTTTATATATATTGCTTAAAGATTTATACTATGTAACATAAAATAAGATACTTGATGTCTTATTTCCCACTGTATTTTATGTCTTGCACATAATAGGTACTCAATATTTCTTAAGGAAAGGATGAAGGATGGGAGAGTGGAAGGAAGAAGTAATTGTAGTATTTCTTATTGAAATGAGTAGAATTCCCTCTTATAGTATTCCTATGAAAAACTTAGATTTGACTTATCTATCATTTCAGTTAGTCATGTTTTTTCAGAATATAACCCACAGGACAAGACAGAAACAGAAACTGAAGTGGTCTTCCAAAGCTTCAGAGTGAAGCAGTAACAGGGGAAGTTGATAGATATGATCTCAAACTCACCTTGGCTCCAACTAGCTCCATGATGAATCCTGGGTTAGACTGGGAAACGGAGGCTGTCTGTGACATCCTGACTTTTCTCAAAAGCACCTTGAGGAAAGGAAGGCACATCAGCAAGTGTGTGTGGTTGAGCTGTTAGCTCTGAGGTGTGGTGTCGGGCTGGGCCCTTCCACCCTACACCCTGTTATCCTGCACTCTTCCCACGGCACTCCTTGCCTCTGTGTGCCAGTCGGCCTGCAGCTGTGGATTATTGCTTACACAAGACTGGCATTGTGTTCCAGAGAAGCAAATTACCAAATTACACTAAGTTAGCAAATATGTGTGGATAACAAAAAAAAAAAAAATTGGGCAAGAGTTTGGTGTAGGCGGCCCTCTGTTAAATAAACTCAGTCAAATTTGTTTCAGATGATCATGTGTAGAAGGTTTGAGGAAATGAATCTGTTTAAAAAAAATAGCTTCAGTAAACTTTGTTGAAAAATTGACAAATTAGGTGGTTTTTTGTTTTGTTTTGTCTTTTTAGAACGTCCATAACAGTTCCATATTATTTCAGAAGAAATGCCCTGTATGGAATCTCACTGTCAGGACCCAAGCTAAAAGCTACTAGCCAACCTCCATGAAGATAAATGACTGATTTAAGTAATGGCTTGGGGGGGAATGTACACCAGCAGTCAACATATCCTGTCTCTGTGTTCACCTAAGTGATCTGAATACTTTCTTAAGAGTCAAAAAGCAACTTAGTATGTGGTTCATTTTTTTTAAGGAGAAGGGATGGTTTCTATCAGAGCTGATAGTAGTTAATGGGATGAACATAGCATAGAAAATAGGAAAAGCGGGCCGTCTGAGTGCACCATGAAAAGTGTTAGGCAATTGGTTTGGAAATCCTCATGCCTGGAAGTCAGAAATGTTAGAAGTTAATATACTGTTCAGGGACAAAGTACACTTCTGATGTTCAGAGAGGATGTTTTCAAGGTGAAACCAAAGCCTATAAATAAACAAACAAACAAGCTACATCAGCTGCATTAGAAATCTTATCCATATACATTCTCCATTGTTTCAAGTGACAGACAAAGCAAAGCCACATGTTGCTTGCTTCATTGCCTGTTGTGGCAGTTTTTCAATCCCTGCCTTCCTAGGAAGTGACCTCAGAAGAAAATCTTATAACACTGTCATGTGGGGAAATCCTCCTAACATTCAGGTTAATGCGCTTACACTGTAGGAGAGGTCTCCAAGAACATTTAATAATCAGAAGGTCCTTAGGGGACTTGATGTTAGCTGGGTCACGGAAGGATTTCTCTCAATGCACATCTGGGATGATTTGTGGCATATTCTGCAGCAGGCCACGTGGCTTAATAGTTAAAATATAGGGCTGAAAGTTACGAGAGTTTGGGGATCACAGAGCAACTGAGCTATTGACCAACGAGCTGACCCTAGACAAGTCATGACCTTGTGGTACTTCAGTCAGCTTAGCTGTAAAATTGGGCACAAAGGCCAGACTTTACCAAAACCAGATGTGCTTTGGCTCTGTTCTTCAACTAATATCCTGTTTTAATGTGACAGTCAAGTCTCAATTTTTTCACATATAGAAAGGCAATGGCAGACATAGGCTGCCCTCCTAGTAAGACTTGGGCAAGATAAGCGTCTGTCAGAGAAGTTACACCAGCTTGTGCACACTCAGGGCCTATCGTTCTGAGTAAGTTGTAATTAGGATCATGTCTATGAATCTCTAACAGAGGCCCTTAAAGAGGTGTAAGTCATAGAAAACCCACAAACCACAGCATATAGATTCACACTGTCCCTCCTTAGCTTACCACTTTTCTAAGTTATGGGTCCATCACAGAGCTAAGTGACAGGTACCAGTTTCTTCCTCTTACATACAACAGAACCTCTTTTTTATTTTATTTTATTTTTTATTAAATGTATTGAGGTAACAGTGGTTAATAAAAGTATATATGTTTCAAGTGTACAATTCAGTAATACATCATCTATATATTGCATTGAGTGTTCACCACCCAAAGTCAAATCTCAGTCTATCATCATATATTTGACCCCCTTTCCCTCTTCTGTCATCCCTTCCTCCCTTATTCTCTGGTAATCACTAAACTGTTGTCTGTGTCTATAAATTTTTGTTTGTCTTGTTCGTTTGTTGCTTTCAGTAGTGGTAATCACATTCGCCTCACAACACAACCTCTTTTAACTGACTTTCTCTTAACCTAACTCCCCCGATTAACCATTGCTCTCCACTTCCTATACAAAACATGCTGAGCAATGTCACTTCTGACTACAGAACACTCTAGTGTGTCTGCTCCATTCTCCTCCTTTTTAACGAGTTGGTTACCATGAGTCAGCTGAGTTTGTACCCAAATCCTTTATGCTTGTTGAAATTATAACTACCTAAATTAAGGAACTATCAATGAAATTGATAACGTAGGAATGCAAAAAGAATTACTGTTTCTATAGAAAACTGAGATGATGTTTTTTGGAATAGCTCAATAGGAATGAGTCACCTTTTTAAAATAGTTATCAAAATAGGTAAAACTCCATAAAGATTCTGTCTTCAGATTGCTCTGCAAGTATGTATAAATTCTTACTCCATCTTAAATAAATGGAAAGTGCCTTATGGGGCATTTCTAAAAGAAAGATAATCAAGATTCCAATCAGCCGACCAACAGTTAAAGGAAAGGCTGTGAACCTACATCAAAAGATTAGCAAACAAATATATGTGCATGCTTTTTAAGTTCAAATAATATGTATTCATAACATGCATTTATATGCATAAATATGTATGCGTAGATAGATGATAGATAGATATATAGATGATAGATACAACCACATACATTTTACATGCCAAATAAAAATAACTTTGACTGTATTGATTCATCAACAAATGATTAATCCTTATCAGATAAGATAACTTCTGAAATATTTTATTATTCTCCTAATTAGTATTCTCCGAACTAATGGAGAGAAGCACGTCTGTGTTTTCTGACTTCCCTTCCATTCAAGTGCCACAACCTCAATGGCCCATGCAGATCTCATCTGGACTATGGACTGAGGGTTTCAGAAAGCAGGAGCACTCCTCTCTTTCGACCTCACTAGAGCCAGATGGAGACTTTCTGTGGAGCCCTAAGCCAGGCAGAAGGCAGCCCTGCCATGGGGCAAAGCTTCCTTTCATACAACAGCTCCTCTCTGCTCAACACTCACAGTGCCCTAGAAAGTTAAAGCCAAGGCCCATCCATGCCAGATTCCCACTGCAGGGAAGGAAGCCACAGCTCATTCCAACTGGGCACAACACCCATAATCTCCCAGTTACTGACTCAAAGCAATCAAGGACAGACGGCAACATTCAAAACTGGATGGTTGACTCTTCTATTCTTGGCAGTTGGAGCCACATATTTCATTAGAAAATGCAGTTGACTCCAAAATCCAAGAGTTATCCATCTGTACTCTCAACCAGAAATATAAATAAACAAAAGGATCAGGCATTTGACTAATCTCTTTGAGAACTGTTGACTCTTGGCTGCTGGTGGGTAAATGCTCGTTTTTTTGTCAATAGTGGCAAAACTGACAAACAATATTTTTGTGCTACAAATCACAGACTGAGCCATTGTTGGAAAGGAAAAGATTTCTTCCCAATGCTGGCGATGCTGTTAGAATGTCTAAGGCAGTCAGTTTAGACATGAAAAGTTGTCACTCATCATAGATGACCCAAGAGAGAAAAGAAGATTCTGGATAGTCACAAAAAGGAGGCGCTTATGGGGCAAAACTGAACTGTTCACGGGCTTTTGTCACTGCTTTATGAAGGAGGCCTATAGAAACATAGAACAAGTAACTGCAGAGGGCTCCCATCAGGCACGATTATGGCAGCTCCCAAGTGACATGAATGTACAATACAAAATTTGGAACTAAAAAAAGAAATAAAAAAACATGTATTTGAAAAACATTGAAATTTACAGGTAGTTATATTTTTAGCAGCTCCCTGAGCATTTGATCAAGTGCCGGCTGCCTCAAGCAGTTTGCTGCTCTGTGGGAAAATCTAGACCCAGAGAACCAAAGATATTGTAACAGAAGCCACGATGACATTATCACTGAGAACAGCAGAACATGGGATGGCAGGAATAATCATGCCTGAGAAACTCAAAATTCTCCATGAAAATGCCTCATTTATTTTTCTTTAGATTTAGTCATCGACTCTGTCCAGCTTGTCTCAGGTACGACTTTAGCCCAAGCATTTCTTGTGACGCAAGATCATTTAACCAGAACCTGGAGCACTCGCCCAGCAGACGTTGTCTCACAGTACAAAGCAATAAAATGGACTTCTGTCATATTCCTTACAGCAAAGAATTGGGTTTAATAT
>NW_017731780.1:304732-307782 GCF_001890085.2 Hipposideros armiger
ACTTTCAGAAAAAGTCAGTGTTCACCCCCTGTCACATTCCACAACCAAAATCATCCTTTGAAGACTGGGGAAGGGCCTCTCTTCAAGCGACAATTTTCTAATTTATAATGTTCCCCTCAAGAGCCTCCCTGGGACCATTATCTCCCATGGATTATTATCAACCCAGCACACTTCAATCATCCATTTGAAACGCAAAAATCTACTTCACTTCAGTGTGAAGACTATGGAGTCATAAGCTTCCTGCAGGCAGGTTAACTGCTGATATACAGAATCCTTATCTAGTGACATAGCTTCTAACTTGATTTATTCTAACATTCAGGGCCATGCCCAACCTATGAAGGCCCTTCTGGGACTCAAAGAAGACACCCTTCGGGGTAGAAGCAATCCTGCGGCACCTTTCAAGATTTTGTCATTTGTTGGATTCAGCTAGGTGATTTTTCTGCTTCATGTGATAGCAGCTGAGGCTATAGTCATCTGGGGTGCAGGGCTGTAATATCCAAAATGGCTCACTCATACAGGTGGCATAGGTACTGCTATCTGCTGTGCGCTCACCTGGGGCATCTTTCAGAGCATTTGGATTCTCTTCCACATGACCTCTCCCTGCAGCTCGGGCTTCCCACAGTATTTCCAAGAGTGAAGTTCTAGAGCAAACCTTCCAAGAGAAAGAAAGCAGAAGCCTCCAAAGGCTGGGGCTTAGAGGTCCCAGGATGCCATTTTTCCCACATTCTATGGGTCAAAGCACTCCCTAGGGCAGCTTAGATGCAAGTGGAGGAGATCTTTGTTCCAACTCCTGATGTGAAGAGCAGCAAGTGTGTGCAGAGAAAGAGGGGTGTTAGGGAGCATGTCGGGAGATTACATTCACACTGCATGACTGACATTGGCCATCCTGCTAATACCAATTTCCTGGGATACTCTTGTAGGTTCACAGTGGAATCAGGTTCAGTCCAAATTCTCCCTAATCGCCTGATCCTTTACCGCATTTTTCTGGCAATCCTTGGATTCTGCATCTATAAAGCCCTAAAGAAGAGTCATGGTCTACTTACTCACATTTAAATACATACGTTTTTAAAATTCTTTCCTGAAAACTGATCTTTGAGTTGGTGACCCTTACACACTTTAGTTGTCTGAGCGCCAGTCTGATCTTTCCTGCTAAGATCTTCTCATCTGCCAGTCCTTATAAACTAGCATCTCAAAAACTCACATTTATATGGCACAGCATCATATCCATAACATAAATTCTGCCTTTAATGAAAGAATTATACTTCAAAGGCAGACATCATTAGTAAATGGTGGAATTTCATTACCTGGCTAAAACTGCGTTGTGCCAGTAAAAATAGAACACTCACTAGAAATACTTCAGAGCTGGCTTTAATCCCTTATAAAATATAAAAGATAAGACAGAAAGATGAAAAGATGTTTCTAATCTGTGTTAAACCTATTCCCACTGTGAGTAAATCATTTCTTTATATTTACAAGAGTTTTCTTGTAAATGCGTGGCACTGCCTTTGAGTAACTGTTGCCTAATAAGTAGCTGCAACTTTCTCTATTTTTTATTAGTGAGGGACAGAACCCTCAGCAAATAGATTCATTTGTAGATGGCAGCCATTCTCAGCATGAATCTATGAGGACATGGCTAGGTGCAAGGTCAGAACTGAATTAGTGTAGCAGAAACCCTGCAGACCAGGCCGGGTCTATCTCCAAGGAAAAATGAACCCCTCTGATGGAGCAATCTTCTCTTCCTGTGAAGGAGAATTATCCTCCAGTATGGCCGTGCTTGGATACTCAGTGAAAAATTTGATGTATCTGCTACTTTAAGCAACACCTGCTCGTGACCACCAGACACAGCAAGCCGTAAAGATGATTTTAAAATTCCTGAGTTGAGAGGGTGATAACAACAACAAAAGGGATTTCCTTGTATAGAGACCAAAAGTAAAAGAGTTACAGGAAAAAAAGAAAAAATATATAGATGCTTGAAGTTAAAAGACATCAGTAAAAGTATGATCAACAAATTCTTATAATAATTTTCAACAACACAACTGGATATTCCATATGTTACCATGGACTCTGTCTTGTTTAATCCTCATATGTCCCACTCTCTTTAAAATAAGAGACTGACTTTGTGCACTACTTTTTTTCTATTAGTTTCAGGTGTACGAAGCAACATAATAGTTAGACATTTACTGACAAAGTGATAACCCCCCTCCCCCAAGCTACTACCCCTCTGACATCTTATATAGCTGTTACAATTCCATTGACTATCTTCCTTATGCTATACTCCACCTCCCAATACCATATATATATTTTTTTCTTATAGTTGACATACAATATTATTCTATTTCAACTTCAGTTGTACAGCGCAGTGGTCAGGCATCTACACAGTCTATGAAGTGATCACCTTGATAAGTCCAGTGCCCATCTGGAACCTTACATACAGTTTACAACATTGTTGATTATGTTCCCCACTCTGTATTTCGTATCCCCGTGACTATATTGTGTCTACTCATTTGCTCTTCCTAATCCCTTCACCTTCTCCCCATCCCCTCCCCCCTCATTTTATTTTTAAAGCACTTTCACAGTGTTCCTCATGCAGCCTGAGAGCACGTCAGGACAGGAATTGGTACTGCCATTTTACAAAGGAGAAAGCTGAAACCAAGTTTTCTTAGAATTGGGCCTCCCGAATGCTGTTAGAACCTTCTCTTAAAGGACCAAGCCTAAGCAATTTCCACAAAAAAAGTGAATTTACACACATACTGAGTTTGCTTTTTCACTATTTTTATCACATACTCAAAATAGAATAAGAACGTCATATTGGAACAAAATAAAATATATTTGCCTCAGGTGGACACTGGGAATTACTAAACTTTCCACCATGTTGAAAGAAAATCATTCCATTTAAAAAGAAAATAGTACCTTGTAACATAAATATAATCTCTAAAAAGTACAAGATGTCATCATTACCATTAAAATCCTTTTGTGAGGTAAAATATCTTAGCAGGCATTAAGAAAGAATTTACTGCCCACTCTTCAGTGATAGCAAACAATTTACATTT
>NW_017731780.1:307877-314616 GCF_001890085.2 Hipposideros armiger
CAGAATTTTCCAAACAAACAGCATAAACACAAGCAAATAATGTTTGACATGAAGTGAAATTACAGGAGTTTGTAGCCAAACCCCTTAGTATTTCTGAAATGTCAATAAAGAATGTAGTCAAAATCTAACCTATACTCAGCAATATAGTTTGTGTTCTAAGATGATAGCAGATTTATTAATTATATTTTCCAGTACAAGTTCCAATAATAAGAGACTTCAGCGCCCTCTGCCCAACCATGCTGCTTTTACGCTGGGGTAGCAATCCCAAGAAAAGAAGCAAAGAGAAAAAAAAAATGAAATTTTATCCGCAAGAGCAGAATTGAGGGTTTAATTACCTATATAGTGTCCTCAAATATGTACTACATTCTGATATAGGCACCTAAATTTATGAATAATCTTGGTAGGAGGCAGAAAATTAGTCATTTGTCTTTTGTAAAAGTGGATATGCATTTTGACCATCTCAAATAAAATTTGGAGTGAAAGGCGTTCTAAATCTAGTTGAACCCCACCAAATAATAGCCCTCCTGGCATACCTAGTGCCCAGATCTTTATCTCTAATACCATTCCCCAGTAAAAGAAACCAGGGTTCCTTAAAGAAATGGCTGATTTCAGGGATAAGGTAGAGTACATACAAGATGAGCTTGGAATATCTTATTATACCAGAAAGTAAAAAAGTGCTTTCAAAAATTGATGGAGACATCACTAGGACACAGGAGGCAGTTAAAAGATGCTCCCATGGGCCAAATCTGGGATAATTTAAACACTAAAATAATTAAGGACAGTAATGAATTATAGGCCATTGAAAACATAGAGCTAATGAGTCTTAACAAATAATAAATAGATAAACAAATCAGTGGGAAAGAAAGAAAGCTCTTGCTTATAGCAGAATGCTAAATGTTGATATGTAAATGTGGAGGAGTGACAAAGTAGAAAATCATCATTTTGTATCCATATATTAATAGTAAACTTTAGTTCAGACCTAAGTTACCAATAGATACCAAATCTCAGGGAAACTTTTATGAGCAGTAGAATATGTGCATGGTCTCCCCAGGTAGCGGATTAGTTACAAATGGGAGAAGAACAGTTTAGGGGTGAGCTGGAAAATACCATGACCAGGTGATTAAAATTAACATCAGCAGTGAGGTAGCAGATGGACACTGTGAGCCTCCAGAGAAGATACACATCACTTTTGGCCTGAAATGCATAACTTGAATGAACCATGAGAGGCCATCAGACAAACCCCCAAATAAGAAACATCCTCTCTTTTTAAAAGAGACTGTATTCTTCAAAATGCCAATGTCATAAAAGACAAAAATAGGCTGTGGAAATGGTCCTGGTTAAAGGAGACTAAAGAGGCATGACCACCAGTTCCTAACTTGGATGATGCACTGCAGGGGGAAAAGAGCTATAAAGAGCATCATTGGGTCAATGGACAATATTAGAATATGGATGGTGGATTAGATAAGATTATTATGGCAATATTAAATTTAGTAAAGTTGATAACTGTGCCATATTTAAGAGAATATCTTTATTCTTTGGAAATACAAACTGAAGTTTTTAGGGCCATAATGAATGCAATTTACTCTCAAATGATATAGGACAAAAAAATGATTTAAAGTACACATGTAAACACACACACACAACAAAGAGAAAAGGAAAAGAGAGAGAGAAACCAAATGATAAAGCAAATGGAACAAAATGTTAACAGTTGGTAAATCTGGGTAAGGAACATACAGGTGTTTTAATACTAGTCTTATCTTGTAACATTTCTGTAAATTCAAAACTATTTTCAAATAAACAGCTTTTAAAATTTCTCTCATTCCCTTATATGTATTGTACACTTTGGTAGCTTTATCATGGTCTATACTCTCTGAAAAAAAAATCAGACTGAACCATGAATAAGTAAGATAAACTTTATAAACTTTTAGTAAACTTTAAGAAGAAACCAAAAAAAAAAATTTAAGTTAAAGGGAAACGTTTGAAAAACAAACCACAGATTTACATATAAAAGCATGGGCCCTGATTTGATCAGGAAAAAAAAAAAGCTAAAACAGCATAAAACTGTAAAATGTAAAACACAAAGCATAAATGTGTACATAGCTCTTGGGCAGGGCTTGTATTTCTTTGCCACATGGATTAGAACATGAAAGCACCATATTCTTGCTTAAATGATCAAGGTCCCTTCAGAAGCCTGTGACAAAATCTTATGCGACTTTCAGAAAAAGTCAGTGTTCACCCCCTGTCACATTCCACAACCAAAATCATCCTTTNGTCTTGCTATGCTCTGTATAAAACCGAGTATACCTTCTAAACTGTCTAGGAGTTTGATCTATTACAAATATGAACAGGTTAGACTCTTTTGGCTCACAATTTAAAAAAAAACAAAAACCTCTGTGATTGGGCTCTAACTACAGGAAATATGAGGACACTGCATCAACTGGTGGAGCGTTTGCAACATCTGGGTACCAAGTCTCAGCAAAAGAGTCCCCCTCTTCACTGTTTGCAGGGCTCAGATTCAAGGATGAATACACTGAGGTGGATCATTCTAACATGGACTGCCGTTATGGGAGGTTAGTCAATACACCTTAACAATCCACGTTATACCCAAATACCAAGTCCATGCAGATCACAATTGTATACTTGAAAACCCCAGGGATCTCTGGATGATAATGTGTCATTCTACGTTGCATATATTAGCTGTATATAATTGGGACGGCTGATAAACTTGTCAGCCTTGGTTTTCTCTATAACCAAAGAGCTTTGGACAGTCAATCTAAAATTTTAGAATGAATAAGAATCACCCGGAAAGTTTGGTATATGCGCTACTGCAGTAGGTAGAATGAAGACCAGACCTCTTGTGTTCAACAAATCTCCCAGGTGATGTTGACACCCATGGGCTGTAAACCACAACTGTTCAAACAGAGAGATGATGTTCCAGGTTCCCAGGAACACCTGAGATCTAAGCATCTAACAGACTCGTCGGCCTCTAGTAAATGGATCAACCAGCTCTTAAACCTAGGAATTATCTTCTTGCACTAGCGTAAACTGAGTTAATGTGACAAATTTCCTAAAGAATCCCTATTATCAGTGGCATCAATATCATTATGGCATTTATTTAGCAGCTGAGGCACATTCACAGATGCAGACTGGGACAGTCCCTTGGCCCTACCATTTAAATGTAGGGAAAAACAAGATTTTTGGAGTCATTTATTTTACAGAGTCCAATTTTGCCAAAACAATTTATGGTACATACGTCACCCTGCATGTTTTATGAAATCCTTTCTACAGAAAAGAAGTTTATTATGGACCCACCTACCACAGCTCTGCCTTTTGCGAGTTAGTGCACTCTCTGCTATATTAAGTTGCCCTGGTTGGAGCTCTACCATTGATTACCTAATGCTATGTCCAGTAACAAACTATATGCATATTACGGGACCTCCAGTCTGATGTGAGCTCAGAAAGCACCTGTATGAAGCTTTTCAAAAAAACAGTAATAAGTTTTACTAGATGTGACAAACCTTATAAAAGCTAAATAATGTCACACTTTATAAGCATTCCATTTAATACAACTGAACACATGGAGGGCATTGAGGATGATATTTAATTTTTTCCATATGTGGATTTAACGCCACACAAAAGTTGCAGTCCCAGATTGCTAATTTTCCACCATGTGGTAGCCATTTAGTTGCATTTTTAAAAACACTTACCAAATTACAGGTTAGAGTTTCAGAGGCAGCAGCTATGAGTAGGTTTCGGGTGCCTGGTGTCCCTCTGGCTTAGTCCTGGGTCTCATGAAGAAGCAGTAAATCTTGACAGTATTTTTATGACAGCACTCGCTAGGTTTTATAGGAATAAAATGTGAGTTTGCCAAACCATATGCTAATGTACTTCTAAAAATAGATTTGATTACTGTGACTCCTTCCAATTCTGACCATTTTTAGCCACCGATGGTAATACAGGCCAGCATCTAAGAGGCAGCCCTTTCAGAACATCTATGGGACACCAGGCTTTCAAAGAAATCCTTACAACAATTCCAAAGTGAGCTGAACCCAGAGTCTTAATTGCTCGCTCTTGAAAAGTGACCTCAAATATCTCATTGAACCTCTCCTATGCTTGTGTATATTTATATCTTGAACAGGACAATCTTATTTGCCTTCATTTTCATGTCACAGAAAAGAACTGAGTTAGATGATCAAGTGAGAGGAGAAACGCCTCCCAATACCAACTCAAGTCTATCTTCCATAACCACAAACAGCGAACTTGGATTTTCTAGAGAAGGATAGGCTAAGGGGCTCCCTATGTATTCTTTTTTGTCTTATTCTAAAACAGCTTTGAGCAACTGAATCAACTTCATGAAAAAATTCTTAGAAAGTGACAAAACCCCAGGGCAGGGTGTGTGGGTCAGTAAGTGAAGACACAAATCATCCACTACCAGCGGCACCACTTAATGTGATAAATGCACATGAAGGTACTGTGAACACTTTAAAGCTCCGGCCAAATGTTAGTAATTATTATTAATCCAGTGAGACTGACCAGAAACCTGGAACCGCTAGCCAGAGCCTACATCTGGCTTCTATGGTCAGAAAGAAAGATACCGCTCTGTACACCTATTCAATGATTCACGTCTATCTGGCACAGGAGCAAAATTACCCTTTCAAAATCATTAACTCTCGGGGAAACATATTTTATTTCCCAGAACCAATAATAGTTAATTCTCCTGAGCTCAAATGGTTTGGGACCAAATCTATTTCACACATAACTGAATACTCTAGGAAACGCACCAGGAAAACTCAAAATATATACCTGGAACTTCCAACGGGACCTCATAATACAGCATGGGCAACAGCACAGCCGCCCGATTTTCAGGCTTGAGAAATTAGTGGGAGCAGCCACGAGAGCAGGGTGGTGGCAGGGAGTCCAGTGTGAAAGGCTGCCTGTCAGAGTTCTGAAATGATGTCTGCTGTCCCACTGCAAAAGAGCATGTAATGGAATCAAAAGCCACATACACTTCCACTTAAGCAAATAAAATGTAGCATCCTCACTTTCTAGGACTAATTGAATCTTTTTCTCAAATGTCCATCATATGGGGTTACCAAAAGGGATTTGGAGAAAAACACTTCCAACGTTCCATTTAATGGTGTCTCAATCTCTTACAGTTCAAATAGCAACTAGCAATTGACTCTGTCTTTGGGGTGTAAATGTTCAGTCTTAAGGGTATTCACAGTGGTGACCTGTGTACAGAGCCATATGCAGTGTAAGGAAGCACTTTGGATCCACATGGATCCCTTGGATCTTTGCTGATTTCTGCTGAAAAGCCACCAGCCTGCCATGCTCCCTGGTCCCTTGACATGATTTCTGCTAAGACATGACTGAAGAAGTTGGGATTTATTCTCTTGTCTTGGTCAGTGCCTGGTGGAGCTGCTGGCCCTTCCCCCACTCTCCTCAGTCTCACCCATGGCCACCACCTGTCTCCTAAAAGACTATTTTCTCTCTGGCCTTGGTAGTAGGGTCACCCCCACTTACCATGGTGAGCCCTAAAAGCAAGACCATGGCTATCAGCAGAGCTAACGACCATCTGCTTTCCCCATATGGCAAACAGGAAGCCAGAGTGCTGACTGCGGCTCCCTCTGCCCAAACATGATGCTTCTACTCTGGGATAGCAGTCCTGTGTTAGTAAGGGGGTGCCCTGCACTTGGTCTCCCGACCAAACTTCAAAACAGTAAGCAAGAGAAAAGTCCCTCTGCCGTTGGCTTTCCCCTCCACTAATAGCTCTTCTGTGAGATTTCAGCCCAGAGTGGGGGAGCCGTGATTCTCTCTCCTCGCCTCCTATCTGCCCTGCCTCCCTCTTCCTTCACCGGCTGGGATTCCCAGGCTGAGAGGTAAATGCTCTCCATTTTTCTATAGCAGGGACTTCTCTCTGATGTCACATTCTGATTCTTTCCAGATCAAGTCAGATCACAGGTATCTTAACGGAAGCTAAAGATATTTAGAAAACTAACTTCTACCTCTCCAAACCCTGGCTTTCTGGCTTGTGGTAGAATCAGAAATCCTATTTCGATGTCAAAAGCAGAACACTGCTTCTATAAAAATCTTAATGCTTGCTGAAGCAAATGAATTCCTCTGAATGAAACAGAAAAGCGTAGTTATACTATATTTCCAAATATTATCCCCATTACAGGTAGGATGTCAAAGACTCCAAAAGGAGAGGTGGCTATCCACTTCATTCCCACAGACAAACACAGGGAACCTTGGCAAATTCTTTCCCTCTCTCAAAACAATACACCACCACCCCACCACCCACCACACACGCAGATACACACACAGACACACACACACACACACACACACACACACACACTCAGCTACTCTCAGCCACTTTGTGCAACTGCTCTTCTGAAATGGGAGACAGTAATATGTATTCCATCCAATATCACTGATAACTAGGTTGTGGCATGGTGTTTCTAACAACCAATTTCATGACACATCCCCCAGACACACACTCAATCCTGATTTGATTCTAATTCTGATTTTTTATGGTCCTAGACTTTCATACTCTAATTCTGAACTGTTACATTCCCATTAGTGTCAGACCTTAAGGTTTCCTTCTCTTTCTTTTTTCATAATACACCAAATGCTCTAAATCTCAGAATTTTCCAAACAAACAGCATAAACACAAGCAAATAATGTTTGACATGAAGTGAAATTACAGGAGTTTGTAGCCAAACCCCTTAGTATTTCT
>NW_017731780.1:320586-372719 GCF_001890085.2 Hipposideros armiger
AGAAGTAGTAAAATTATGAGAATAAACTGGGAGAAATGTTTTGGATAAAATGCTAGTAACCTTTAAAGCAAATTGCTCTGGTATAAATTCAGGCCTGTACTCCCAGCACCATCTCATAGATCACAGAGTAGATGGTCGGTGAAGCTGATGGGATATTGATTCCAGCAGGAAAATAAGAGGCCATAAAACAAAAGATGATTAACATGAAATCGTTGCGTGAAGCAAAGTCTTAATAGACTGGGAGTTGTTAAATAAAAACAGAGAGTGGGTAAAAGAACTCAGCGCTCAGATCACTTATATTGGAACTCCATTTCATTATATATTAAAATTCTCCCGTGTGTTTTTACTTTCCTGTATATTATCAATCTATATTCACCAAGTGAGAAACATCTGAAATTAACATGTGGGGAAAAGTAACCGAATATGGGACACATCATCAATCAGAGAGACAGCAACTCAGAAACTAAGGGCAATCAGGGTCTTAAAAACCTATAAATACTGTCAGAAAATAAAGCTTTTTTTATTTCTTTCATTTCACAAAATCCCACTAATGTTTTGCTACTATAACATGTGCAACTTCTTTTTTTTTTATAGATGTTGCTGCAATGCAGTATTACAGGTTGATTTGTTGCTTAAAATATGCAGTACTCACGGAACAGATATATTTCTAAAATATTCTTCAAGTACATTTCCAGAGCTAAGTAGTTTTTTCAGCCAAAGTCACTCTACAAAGGAAATACACTCCCCTTTTCCTCCACCCTTCCAGACACACACACCATCTCCACCACCACCTCTATTCCTACTAAGATATTGCCAAAGAAGCTTCCTTTGCCCAGAAAACCAGGCATTGCTTAATCACTGCTGGTTTTATTCCATTAAAAAAAGGAGGGGTGGGGAGAGGAAGGTACAGCCTTTCTGAATCAAAGTCAAAGTTATTAGGGGAGCAGCCACAGAGTTTTCTATGTCTGGTCAACCCCTGGGGATCAGTAGATGAAGGGACAACCTTAGCTCTCCATGTGCCAGCTTTCAAAAGCAGAAATGCTGATCTCAATTGAACAAGTTTATGTTCCTGCTGAAGGAAGGGCTTTTTTTTCCAGAAGACCTCAAAGGGCCTGTAGATAAAAACTAAAAACATGAAAATATTAAAACAAGATTTGCATTGAGGATCCTGCCTCAGTTGAGCTTTGACTGAACTATTGATACAAGTAAAATAACCCTTGTAAAGTTCCTAACCATTTTCATTCAATGCAAAATATTAATGATGGAAAACATTGCTTGAGATTAGCAAGAGCTGATGAAAAGCTAATTGTACAAGGCAAGCACACAGTATAATCTGCCCCAAGATTTCTCTTTGACCCATTACATTTGAGTTTTCCCTTGACTGCCGAGGAATTGGCACGAAGCCGTAAATCCAAGTTTTACTCTTTGTACATAAGCCACTGTGATTTAATTTAGGACTGCCAGAGAGAGCAAATAAAAATACAAGCTGCCTAGATAAATTTACACTTCAAAACAAAACAAAACAACAAGGAATAATAGTTTATTATAAATATGTCCTATGCAATATTTGGCACATACATATAATTTTAAAAATTATTTGTTGTTTACTTGAAATTCAAATTTAACTAGGTGCCCTGTATTTTATCTGGCAATTTTACTCTAATTATACTCCCATACAATCTACATTGTATTTTAGAACTGACTCCATCATTAAAGGAAATAAGAAGGCTGTTAGGAATAGAAAAGTTCCAATTTGTAAATAAGAAAAGTGTACATTTACCAAATGAAAGCCCTTTGAAACTTTACAAAGAGTAATACCAGTAGCTCTCAGTGGGTTGTGGCAGAGAAGGGGGAAGAATTAGAATCATTGAGAAATATTTTCCCTCACATTGAAACCACTATACTGTACAAATATTATGTAGTACTTCCCCAATTTTGTTTTAACCTTAGTAGCCATGGTTGTAAGCACAAGCTCTGGAGTAAGACTGACCTAAGTTTGAACCACGGCTCTGCCACTTCCTACCTGTTTGATCCTAGCTCAAATACTTAACCTCCCTAAGCCTCCCTCCCCTTTTTCATCTATAAAATGAAAGCGATGATACCCCCTTCATACGGCAGGGATGAGCCCTAAAAGAGATAGTGCTTTTTACAACACTTAGACATCACCTGACACACAGTAAGCCCTTGCTAATTGAATGTTGTTATTTTTATAGTGTGCAAATTGTTTTGACCATACCCATTGACCAAAGATAAAGCTCCCTGGCAATAATAGTCACAAAAGATCACCTACCCTCGGTTATCTATGAACAGAGTTTGCTGAGGTGCAACTGAGAAGAGCCTCATGTCACTTATAATCTGCAAAATATTGGGCTCTGCATGAGCATTGAATCTGAAAAAAGTCAAGAGCCTAGGAAAAGTCACGTTTCTCTGAGAGCCATTTCTCTTTCCTTATGCTGACCCTTTTCAAAAGCTCTCTGGGCTGAATTCCTTCTCCACTCCAATGGACAGAAGCAATGAGTCCATCCAGTTTCCAAGTATAGAGCTTCTAGAATTTCATTCTACATTTGCTCTGGGTAGTCAGAAATTACTATTTCAATATGACGTGCCTGCAGATTCTAAAATGGTTCCCTGCAGCCTGGTTCTGTTCTTGGAAGTCAACATTCCTCACACCTGATCTACCTGTTTATTTTCCTCTACATAAATATAACAACAGAGTTGGCCAAACCCCCCCCTCTCTACCACAGCGAAGGAGCTGTGTGATTGGAGACAGGGGTTGGTGCATTGCTCGGGGTGTTCAATCTGTACAGGCAAGCCTCTCTAATCATATACCCTGAAAGCTTACATTGCATTTTCAGGCTTATTGCCTTATTAGAGGAAATAGGACAGCTGCTTCCCTGAATGAAATGATGGGAAAGCCCAATTTGTGAAATGTGTTTCATTTCAAAGTCTGTGACTTACAGACAGCAAGGAGTGAGCCAGAAAAAACTTTTAACACAATTTCAAACTCGCCCTAAATCTGGAGTTTTTCTCAAGGATTTCTACCTTTCTAGCATGCTTGAGGAAGTAAAGGATTTCTCATAAAAGTCTTTGCTATCTACAGAGATGGCAGATGCCAGCACTGTTCGAACGGATGTAGGCTGTGGGTGTTTGATCCTTGATAACGGGATACAAGAAGGATATTTTGTACCAGGTCAATTTTAAATCTTTAATAAACATTTAGAATTATACCACTGAATAACAGGTAGGTAAGTGTATGGCCTCTTGAGTTTCTTTTATATTAAAGCTTATTGGGGTGGAAATCGCTAGTAAATTTACATAGGTTTCAAGTGTACAACTCTGTAACCCATCATCTATATATCACATTGTGTGTTCACCACCCCGAGTCAGTTCTTCTTTCATCACCATATATTTGATCTCGATTACCCTCATCTACCACCCTCCTCCCCCCTTACCTTCTGGGAACCACTAAACTATTGTCTAAGAAACCATCAACAAAATAAAGAGGCAACCAACAAAATGGGAGAAGGTTTTTGCAAACAATGCCTCCGATAACGGGCTAATATCCAAAATATACAAGGAATTCATACAACTCAACAACAAAAAACAAACAATCCAATTAAAAAATGGGCAGAGGACCTGAGTAGACATTTCTCCAAAGAGGACATACAGATGGCCAATAGACATATGAAAAGATGCTCAGCATCAATAATCATCAGAGAAATGCAAATAAAAACCACAATAAGATGTCACTGCACACCAGTTAGAATGGCTATCATAAACAAGACAAAAATAATAAGTGTTGGAGAGGCTGTGGAGAAAAAGATACCCTCATATACTCTTGGTGGGAATGCAGATTGGTGCAGCCACTATGGAAGGCAGAGTGGAGGTTCCTCCAAAAATTAAAAATAGAATTACCATGTGACCCAGCAATCTCCTCCTGGGAATCTACCCCCAAAAAACCTGAAAACATTTATCTATAAAGATATATGTGCTCTGATGTTCATTGCAGCTTTATTTACAGTGGCCAAGACATGGAAACAACCAAAGGGTCCTTTGATAGATAATTGAATAAAGATGGGGTATACATACACAATGGAATACTACTCTGCCATCAGAAAAGATGAAATAGTGCCATTTGCGACAACATGGATGAATCTTGAGATCATTATGCTAAGCGAATTAAGTCAGACAGAAAAAGTCGAGAACCACATGATTTCACTGATATGTGGGATATAAAACTGAAAGCAACAAAGGAACAATATAAACAAAGAAACAAAAACTCTTGAATTTTCTTACAGAGAGAGAAAAATGATGTCCTAGGACTCAGGAGTCTGTTTTTTCAAAAGCACTCTTATCTGCCAAACCAGTTAGCAGAGAACACCCCCATGTGGAACACATGCACAGTCTTTGCTTGCATTATGTTCCTAAATTCTTCTTTCAGACCACAGGCTCTCCCCTGATGCTTAGGCAGAGAAGGAGATAAATAGCTGATGGTAGACAAGTCACATGCACACCTAAGTGGTCCATGCCCTGTCATCCTACACATTCCCCTTGAAAATGCCCCATCCCTAGACCTTCTTCTAACATCATAATCAACTGGGAAATGGGCAGAACTAATGGAGATAGCAATTCTTACCCTCTCAGTTCTATCCTCATGCCTTTCTTCATTGCATCCAGCAGCCCTGCTCATTTCTACGAGACTAATCCATCACCCCTTCAAGTACACACAGTAGGAAGTGGGTAATAATAAGTACATCAGGTTTTTAGTTATCAGTTTTAAATTTGTATTACCTTCAAAAACCAAGATCAAAGCTTTTTAATACAGAAAAAAAATGATTTCAGAATGCTGAGAAGTCAGTTGACAAGTGCTGAGTTCCTAGTATCCACCAGGCACAGTGCTAGGCAGTAGGTGTGAGCTACAAACAAGGTGAGCAGAGTCCCTGATCAGGTGGAGTGTGTAGAGCTTAAATGTCTGAATTTTCTGATTGTCCAGATATGTAAACAAATTAAACCCCATGCAGGTTCTTTGATTTTATGTAATTCAGATTCAAAATGCTTCCTATGTGAGAGTGTTTTCTTGTAACTTCCTTATGTTTAGCATATCATGCCTTTTGGATCAACATCTGAAATTTAAAAGAACACTTTTCTTTTTACCAGAAATGAGTAGTGAGCCATCCTAAATGACAGAATATTTAGGATGCTTCACTAGATATTCTGTCACTAAATATCTTAGTGACAGACTATCCCTGAAATCGGCTAAGAAAATAAGCAGAAGTGACATGAGCAACAGTCCTTAACCTCTCTAATCAGTAATACAGGCCTGGTAAAAAGAAGTGAAAGATGGTAAAATCTCCAGAAAAAAAAAAAGGCACACATCTAAGACAATCTTATTAAAAATATAGACTTAGGAGTGCTGCAATGTACTTTATGAGGCCAGTCCCAAAACAGAAATTTTAGGCATGGCACAGACATCTAACATAGCTAACTACAACCACATGGCTTCCATTCTCTGGACTCTATATTTGGCAGTATTAAAGAGAAGAAAGAAAAATACTCTTCCAAGGAGGCCACTGTCTGGAAGGTAGAGACTTCAGAGCCTCCTCATAGCTGCCTCCCCTTCAAAGCAAATGGGTCCCTCCAGTTTACCAGCCATTAGCACTGCAGCTTACTCAAAGCAAGAAGCCTTATCTCAGTCTGTCAGTAATAAGCACTGCACAGGATATCAAAATGCAGTGAGCTGGGAGGGAAAATATGAAACCTGAGAGCTAAAACATGGACTCCGATTTTTATCCCACATTAACAACATTCAACCATTTCTTCAGAAACTATTTTAGCCCCTAGCATGTTCTGGGCACTGTGCTGGGCACTGGGAATGTGACCCCCAACAAGACACAAGTGCTCAAGGTCCGTGCCCTGCTCTGTGCATCAACAGCTTACTGCAAGGGCTGGGATGGAGAAGCAGGACAAATTGTAACTTGAGAGGTCCAATTAGTCAGTCAGAAAAACAGTTGCTCAATATTGAGCCTGCCTTAAACACCAGCACAGTGGGCAGTTCATAGATAGTCACTGTGTACATACTACTGAGTGCCTACTAGGTGCCCACATGTAGATGGTATGATCTGGGGGGTAGCAAGAAGACCTCTCTTGGTAGCCCAAAACCAGTGAGCTTGCAAAACCCATGCCCAGCCTCAGCGGCAGGAAGGTGCCTCACTGCATTTCCCAACCTTTGTCCTCCATTAGCCAGCCACCTCCAGCCACACACTCACCAGCACTCATATACGCAGCCACCTGCAAATCAGAAAAATGTTGTTCTCACTCAGTCCCCCTAAACCAATTTAAAACCATATGCATTTGTCTCCAGCATCAGCCACAATCAAATTGCTAAACAGGCAACATGGACTGTACTTCCTTATGTTTTCCTTTATCCACCAATCTGCCAGAGCCTGCCCGACTTTGCGACTCCCAAACTGGGTACTCAGAGTTCTATGTGTCTGCTGCCCATGCTCTCACCTTTTTTTTTTTTTAAATCCCCTCTCCCCCACTCATTTCCCTTCTTACTTTCATTCCCTCAGAAAGCTGCCCAAGGTAACAGCTAATTATTTGAGATGAGATGAAGGAATTGTGCTTGACTTCTTCAGGTCACGTATTTGCATTTGCCACATGCATTCCCAGCCAGCACACTTCATACAGCCTTCCGTAGATGTGGCCCATTTTAGCACATCACAGGCAATATGAATTTCGTGTAAGGACTGGAAGAGAAAGTAAGTGGGGTGGGGGCAGTAGGGTTAGCCGTTAGGGGCACCCACTCTAGAAGTAGGCAATTGGGGCTGGGATCTCTGCTCCACTGCTTACTAGTTTTGCCCATTTAACCTCTCTGTGCTCAGTTTCTCCTCTGTGAAATGGGAACCATGACACCTTAACTCAGAGGGTTGCTGTAAATATTAAATGAGCTGACAGATATATGAGAAATGTAAAAAAAATGCCTGGTACATAGTAAGAATGCAATAAATGTCACCTATTATATTACTATCAGCAAGATTGGCTATATAATGTGTGGGACCCGGTGCAAAATGATCATGCAGGGCCCCTTGTTCAAATGTTATTAAGAATTTCAAGACCTAGACAGCAGACCTTTAAATCAAGTGTGGGGCCCTTCTAAGCAGAGGGTCCTGTGCAAGTGTATGGGTCCTATTACCATAAAGTCAGCCCTGACTCAGGCCTACAGCAAAACTGCTTTCCTGACCCTTAGATCTAGGGGCTTTTTTTTTGGTGACCATTGAGAGAAAAGCTCTGGAAACATGCCTTTTGTTTGCCTCTAGGAGAGGGCATAGTAACAAGAAAAATAGCTAGCACTTATCAAAAATACAAATAAAGTATATTAATACAAAAAAAAATTTCTCAGAGTAGGTTTTACTAGTGGCAGTCACTGGAACAACTTTGTGATGATAGATCTGGGATAAAATTATTAATAACATCTTCCAATATTCATTAAAGCTGTTCAGTGGCAAAATCTTATAATAAATCCATGTTGGTCATTCACCGTAAACTTCTTCAAACAAAAGCTTTTGCTAAATAAAAGGAACATCGGAATAACAAAGTGTTTTATAAGAAGTTTGGATTTCTTCTGAGATTAAAAGAAAATGGTGACTCTGTAAATTCATTTATTTTTAATGCTATATATTTTACTGTTTAATTTGGTGGTTTAAATTGCCTGTCAAACCATAAAGACAAAGAGAGCCCAGATCCAGAGCTGAATAAACCAGTTTTACTTTCACATGCAATTATAGTTTTTCAATCTTTTTCGCCAGTTCATTTTCGATATCTTTTTATTTTATCACTTATAATCAATTCTCAAAAATTTACTATACAAATGTTATCAGATGCATCCCATTTATTTTAAAGATCTAAATTCTGATGAAATGAAGCTATGCGATCAATGCAAATAGCATCCTTTATCCACGCACAGATCCCTGGCTGTAAATCACAATATGACAGGGTCTATCTGGAGGCTGAATCGCCGTTACTAGTCCACCTTGTTTAGTAGGATCGCAAAACCTTCATAAATCATATTCCCTTTTCCTTTTTCTTCCACTTACTTCACATCTCAGTGAAAACACATTCATTTTCCAAACTCATCGTTTCCAGCCGTGTTCATTTTCAACCTTAATTTCCTAGCCAATCTATTCATTCAGATGCCTTTTTTAGAGGTGATATTTGTCTGAATACACTGCATTAGAGCCAGAAATCTTTTTAGAGCTCTTCTCATCTAACATACATCCTCTGAGAAGAGGTTAATATATACTTATATATTCTTACATTCCAAATCTCTTCCTATTCCACGAGCTTAAAATCATATCAAGGTAATCTCAGGTCACTTGAACTGTAGCTCTATGCCATGCCCCTTAGTTCACTCCTATTTTGGTTGACAATAATAGTGTTATATTAGTTGTTGGCATACTTAAATAAAAGCTTAAATTTTTTTTAATATACCTTTTACAAGTTCTAAAACTCCACTTTAAAAAAAACTCTACTTCTGGGAGATAATTATTTTAAAATTTAATTTTGAACTAAACTTTCAATACAATTAGTTCAGAAGTTTAATGTTCCATGGTCTTAGAAAATCCTCTTAGCAAGCTATTTTCATTATTAGACTATTTTTACTAATAGTAGGAAGCACACACACACATTTAAGTTCTTGGGCACTATTCTCTTGGATAGTAAGAGAAGTAATAATTAGAAAATGGTTTTTAAATCTTCCTGAGTGCACTGCAATTTCCTTGATTTTTTTTCCACATGAATTTGAATGGTGATGACAGCGACAGGACTCTGGGATCCATTAGGAAAATGAGACCTGCCCCATATTCATAGGTAACTTCCCTCACCCCTTCATGCAGTGGTATCGCAATGGCTGTGACAGGGTTTATATCTGTAAATTTCAGGCCACAACTAACAGGAAAGTGAACAATGGCCCACCAACATGCAATGAGGAACACACGACTTGGAGAACAGTGGCCAAGTGACGGATCCAGGCCTGTTCAGGTCACATATGGACTCAACAATGGATTCCATGTTCCTGAATGTCATTTGATCCCTGCATCAAGCAGGACACCTCTAATGCAGCTGCCCACCTGGAAGGCGTTCTTCTGAATGGGTACCAATTATCAATTTTGCTCGGTGCAAGGTTAGGCCTTAATAACATTTCCAGAACTTAGGAAACATGTAACACAATTAAACTTATATGTCCCCAGGTTTAATGCCATCCACAATAAACCTTAAGGAATGGTCAAGGGGTGATTTTATCAAAGTGGCATTTCCAAATGTGGTGCTTTCATGTGTTTGCATACTTTCTTCAACACCATTACAAGTTCCCTTCCTACCTGAGGCTAGCTAGAGGGGGTTGTTCAAGGGAGCAGCTGGGGTTGAACACAGTAGCTGTCCCTTCAGTTGCATTCCCTCAGAATTCCTTGGGTCCTAAGGCCACCCTATTTATGTTATATTTTGATTTATAGAATTGGGCCCCCTGTAAGTTAACTGTCCCAGGGCACAAGTACAAAGAAAAGACACAGGAAATATACATCATTTAAAAGGTGAATTCACAGCCTGCTCTAAGGATCAATGAGCTGGCTTTCTGCCAAACCTAGCAGGTGGAGAATTCCACAATATGGGCCTCACGAGCTGCAGTCTAGAAAGCATCTTGAAAATTATTACCTAGAAAATCCTGGACAATCTTAAACATTACCTGTAATTAAGCACAAAATGACAAGTTTATATTATTTTTTTAAAGAAATTACAAGTTTTATACCTTCAGTGTTTCTGCTATCTTGGTATAGAGAATTGAGTTTGAACACTGAACTTAGTTTACGTAGCTAAATAGCACCTAACATAAGCAATTGGTGAAAAATACTAATTGTACGAATAGGTGGCATTTCAAATATATTTCAAAATGTGACTCTGAGTGAAAGGAGCATGGTTGCCCTTTTAATATGATGATGTTTACAATTAACCTGTTAGAATAGCTACATAAGTAAAAATGATTGAAACAATTCACCTAAAACACTGGCCTTAATAAAAACAATTCAAAAAATAGATATTTTTCTCTTTGTGTCATCCATCTAATTACAAGTATGAAAATGTACTTTGATTCATTCAAAAATATTTATTGCATACCCACCACTGTGCTGGTAGCTAGAAAAATGGAGAAGAATAAAGCACACATCATTGCTGCCTAATGGAGCATACAGTCTAGTGGGGAAGACAGGCATTAAAAAAAATAATCATACAAATAACATACATATGCTAGTCATAATCCATGATAAATGTTAGGAAGGGGGGAAGTTGCATAAGAAGATATAACTAAGTGACCTAATTCAGATGGCTAATGTGGGAGGGAGCAGTATTATGAAAGGGGTTCTCAGGGAGTGACATTTTACCCGACATGAAGGATGAGTAGTAGCTACCCAAGCAAAACAGGCAAATGAGTTTCCTAGGCAGAGAGATCAACATATACAAAATCTCTGAGTCAGACAAGCGCTTGCCTTGTTCAAGGATCCATAACAAAGCCAGTGAAAGCAACAGAAGCAATATGAAGCTAGAAAAGTAACGTGGGAAAGATAAAAAAGGCATAACAGACCATACTAAGAATCTTTTATACTAATTATAAGAGAAAGAATGTTTGTTCTGCAATGTCAGTCAGCTTGTTTCTAGGCCTCAGGTAAAGCTGAAAATACTTATTTTCAGTTTTCTCTGGTCTGCTGTACTAGTTTTCACTAGTTCATCTGTTTATCAGTGTATTCGTTTCCTAAGGTGTCCATAACAAACCACCATTTACTAGGCAGCTGAAAACAACAGAAATGTATTGTCTCACTGTTCTGTAGGCCAAATGTCTGAAATCAAGTTAACAGCATTGTTGATTCCTACATGGGGCTCATAGAAAAAAACTTATCCTATGTCCTTCTAGCTGGTTGATTGCTAGAAGGTGGTTGCAGGCAACCCTTGGCATTCCTTGACATGTGGTAACATAACTGCAATCACCACATAGCTTCTCCTTGTGTGTGTATGTCCCTGTCTTCAAATTTCCCTCTCATGAAGACAGCAATCTGTGGATAAGGGCCAACTCTTATCCAGTATGGTCCTATTTTACCTTGCTTACATCTGCAAAGACCCTATTTCCAAATAAGGTCACAGTCACAGGTACCAGGAAGGATACAATTCAACCCACAACAGGTTTTTACGAGGGAAGTGACATGCTCATATTTGCATTTTAAGATCATGCTGCCCATTGGGTGGAGAACAGATTGGAAAGAGGCTAGAGTGGAAGGAGGATGCTAATTACAAGAATATTGTATGATCCATTTTTGATAATATAGAATAAATGTTCTGAAAAAAGTCTCATCATATAAAACATATAGAAACACTATGGAAATATAAAAACTTATTTTAACTATATACCGTGTTTTGCCATGTATAATGACCACTTTTTTGCCCTAATTTGTGAGGGAAAAATAAGGATGCACATTATACATGGGTAGTACTAATTCTGTATCTATATAAATGGTTTTTAATTCTTTTATTTATGCTTATGAGTTAAAAGTGTAACTCTAGAAATCAATAATGATATCCATATGCAAAATAATACCCTGGAATATGATAACCGGTTTTGTTGAATTTACAACAAGCTTACAACGACGAAGAGTTCTTGGCCTTTATGATGTGTAAATGTTGTAAATTTGTTACCAGTACATAAAATTTCTTATACCTTGTATCTGTTCTTGTGCCTTGTAATTATTTGTTACAAAAAATTTCTTGCACTACAATATAATATGTTAAAAACTAAATGCTAAAATTCCTTTACAATACAAAAAACAAGTATCTAAATGTAAACAAATAAAAATTTCAGTGAAAAAATTAAAATTAAAAGTTTTTTTCACTGAAAGTTTGATCCCAAAACGTGGGTGCACATTATACACAGCAAAATACGGTAGCTGAGCTAGGAATAATAATATAATTGTGATCAGGCATATGCGCAGACCTGTGGGCCTCGAGGCTTACATACTATTTAAGGGACAGTAGACAAAGCATTATGTCAACCCAAAAAAGGAGTTAAAATTAGTATCTACAAATAAAGCCGGGGCCCACAAAGTTAATTTTAAAAACATGTTCATCCACTGACAAAAAAGACAACAAGGAAAAATGTCATTCTTGGCCTGGATTCAGGACAAAAAAAATAAACAGCAGTTTTCCATGATGATTACCACAGGATTGACATATTCCAATGTTTGGGTTTAAAATGATACTGCCTAGTAGGTCCAAGAAAATTCAAACAAGAAACCATTAAGTGGCTCTGAGTTAGTTATACCTTGGGATGCCCAAGAGACACAAACACAAATTCTCTGAAGAAGGATGCACCCTTAACATAAATTTTACAAAATTCTTGCACATAGAGCCCTGGCATTTAAACTTGAGCTCAATCCAAAATATATTTTTTTGAAACTATGTTTAAGAGTTAGCAGAAACAACCAACAACAGTGTTAAACCACCAAGGACTTCAGATATTAGAAAAATGGATATAAAAAATAAGTATTTTTAATTATTCAAAACAGAAAATAAAATCACAAACTAGGAACAAGGTGCTATTTTCAAAAATCAGGATAATTTGTAAAATAACCAAATAAAACCTTTCAAATGACAAATGTGATCACTAAAGCTACAAATTCAGTAGATCAAATAAATAATCATACAGAGCTGAGGAAATAATGACTTATAAAGAAATTATCCAGAATGAAGCTCAGAGACACAGTGAAATGTAAAATGTGACAGACAGTTAAGTTACATACAGAGCAACATGCTAAGGTTTAACCAATATGTGATTTATGCTCCAGAAGGGAAGAATAGATAAAATAAGGGAAGCCAGATATTCCCAAGCAGAACAAATTTAAAAGAGAGAAGAAAGAAACCCATGTCTAGGCACATAGGGAAACTGCAGAATACCAAACAAAAGAAAATATCTTCAAAAGAGCCAGAGAAAAAAATTTACCTATATAGAATAATGGTTATACAGAAAACAGATGTTTTTTTAAGAGCAACAATGGATCCAGAACACAACAAAACACTATCTTCAAATTGCTGAAAGAAAATAATGTCCATCTCAAGTTGTTTACTCTGCCAAACCATCCTTTAATAATTGGGGCAAAATAAATGCATTTTGGGCAAACAAAAATCTGTGTTTAATGTAATCAGACACTTACTAAAGGAATTGCTAAAGGAAATACATCAATAAGAAGTCGAATAATTCCAGGGGGAAAAAAGGTCTGGAATGAAAGAAGGGATGGTAAAAAAAGAAATGGGTAAATGTAAACAAACATTGACTTATAAAATAAGGATGCAAATATATGAGAGAAAAAAAGATGGAATCCCAATAACATACAAGACATAAGGAGATTGATCAGAATTAGGATATTGCGTTGCTAGGAAGGAACGCAGACTAATTTTGGATTTTGTTAAGACTCAGAGAAACCATGTAATAAATAGGAAAAAAAGAGATTTATAATTTCCAAACCAATATAGAGAAAAAGAGGACGTTTTTAAGTCAAAATTTAGTCAAAAGGAAAAGAAGAATGACGTGGGAAAAAATGAAAACATAGGAAAAGTAGGAAAACAATAAAGCACAAAATCAGAGGGTGTTATGCGAAGTTAAATAAGTCAGACTGAGAAAAACAAATACCATATGGTCTCAACTTATATGTGGAATCTAAAGAACAAAACAAATAAACAAACAAAATAACAGACTCATAGATACAGAGAACAAACTGATGGTTGCCAGAAGGGAGGTGGGTTGGGGAGCTGGGTGAAAAGGTCAAGGGACTGAGGAATACAAATTGGTAGTTACAAAAGAGTCACGGGGATGTAAAGTACTGTATAATGACAGGTGGGTGCTAGACTAATCGAGGGATCACTGCATAATTTACATAAATGTCTATCCACTATGCTGTACCCCTGAAATGAATATAAAATAATATTGAATGCCAACTGTAACTGAAAAAAATATTTTTAAATAGAAATCATATAAAATATAAATGGATTAAAATCACCAATTTAAAAACAAAATTTTAGATCTTTTAATTCAGCTGTAAGTTATATGTAAGAGACATATTTGAAACCTACAAGTCCCCTCCCTCCAAAAAAAAAATCACTAAATTAGATGATAAAAGATAGGAAAGGGAGATGAGCTTTTGTCAAGTACCTATTGTAACATAGATTCTCATGCAAATTAGTCTCCCAGTGAGATTTTATTATTCTATTTTACAGAGTGAGGAACCAGAGTGCAATGAGGTTAAGATATGTACTCAGAGTCACATGTGACACTAGCTTGCAGAAAGGAGCTTTAAAATAAAACCCAGTCCTGTCCATTGGCTCTAGCTAACATCAGGACACAGCCATATAAGACAAGTATTTTCAGCTTTCTGGTGGGGAAGGTGGTCCTGGGCAAGTCCCATGAAAATCAAGCAACCAGTGAAAGAAAAGAAAGTGAATCTCTGCTGACTGTCCCACTAACTTGTTCTCAGTATATTTTGTTCAGCTTCTTTGGAGCTATAGCTCTTTGGGCCATTAAGTCCAGAAAACTTTAAACTATAAATTCCTTTGTTTACTCTCCACTTATTTTGCCTGGTTTTATAAGCTGAAGAGTCTCAGATTTTATCCTTTTTTTTTATCCTTTTTTTTTTTTCCAGAAAGATCTACATGAGGTCAAGGTGTTTGGTAAGAACTGACCTAGCCCACTGGCTGGTGACCAAATATAAAAACTGTCCAGGAAAACTGAGATGAAGCTGACATGTTTCTACACAGAACTCATTCCTAAGGTGGAAAAGACACTTTGCATCTCTCCTTCTCAATAAGCCATATTGTCTTTAAAGCACTAGTATGTTACCTAAAGTCACAAAAGGGTCTAAATAAATCCACATAATGGGGTGGTAGGAACCAAGGGGGAGCAGGAAGATCTGGAACATAAGTTGATGCAGCAGGCATCAAAATGCATAATGTAAAAAGCTGCAGTTATGTGATTTTCCACTTCAGTGGTCAACACCTTGCCTTTTTAACAGGGTTTAATTTGGGGGGGGGGGTACAAATTATTAAAGTGATATAAATTTTCATCCTTTATAAAAACACATGTATAGTTTGATCCCAAATTTATTTTTAAAAATGTTTTGTCTGTCTCTCTAACTAGTTGGCTGTCCTTTGTGTGTGTATGTGTACGTTTGTGTGTCTGTGAACAGGTGTGTGATGAAAGAGATGGAGGTTTGGCTTGATGTTCACCTAATCCGATGATTTATTATTTAGAAGTAGTAGGGTTTTAGGTGATAAAATTTGTTCTCATCTTTACCTTCTTGCATTGCTTGAAAATTTTTAAATGAGAAGGCACCTTAACAAAAAACTTTCAAAAGTAATCCATGCTTACTGTAGGACATTTGGGAAATAGTTACAAGTATAAAAAAGAAAAATAAGTAGCACCCCTAATTCTAGCACCGTTAACATTTTGTTGTGTTTCCATCACGGTTGGTTTGGATATTCAATTTGGACTTCTGTTTTTCCACATAAAGTTTTTCCTGCATCATTAACTATTCCAGGGAGTTGGTGAGGAGATTCTACTCCAGTATTGCCGATAATAAAGAGATGATGGTGATCTGGACTGGGGGATAGGAGTTAAAATGAAAATAAACCAAGTATAAGAATTATTTAGAGATAAAGCTGACACAACAAAGTGACAAATTTGATGTGTATTTTGAAATAACTTTCAAGTTATATGTTTTACCTTTACAAACATAAAGTTATCATGTAATTTTACGATAAATCAAGCAAAGAACACAAGTATAATAATAACTTCATTGAAAGTACATGAAAATTTCTTACAAAGTCATAATTTGAAATTTTGAGTTTATGTGCTGGCATATTTACCTAAAGAATCAAAGGAGTAGGTTTACAGAAACTATATTTTTTAACAACTTTACCCAATAGTATGAATGTATATGTTCCATTCTAAGCAACAGATAGAAACAAGAGGATCTAAAATAATACAAGAGAAAAAGTCTTGGCTCTTAACCAGAGACTTCTATGACATATTTCTGTCTTCACTACATAACAGTGAAGTCTATTAAAAATCCAAAACTGAAGCAAACTCAACTCCTCATGTTGCTTTAATAATTGTGTTTTGAGGGCCTTTGCTACATACTTGAAATGTACTATATTTTCAAAGCTAAGTGACTGATTTATGAAGCAACACACATGTGTTTTTTGCTTCACAAAAGCAACCAAAAGCACATTTGGATATTATTAAACTGAAAAGATGAAATATTGCACAGGTCTGAAGAATTAATTTTAAAATGTTTCTTTAAGATAAACAGTGTATCAACTCTATCTTAAACGTCATCACTTTGGATGACCGACTAAGCAGATTTACAGACAACCGCATGGCTAAAAAGGAATGATTTCAGTCTATCTGTCAAAAGCTATTATGTCCAAAGACACGGGCATCATCTCCATCCTCTGTAAGCAGTGGGACCCCTGCTGATAACAAGGGAGATACACTCCACATAATGCATAATTCTTCCAAGTATTTTCTCATCTTAAGATTGGCTCCAAAACGTCCTGTTATAGGAGGAAATAAAATCCTAGCGATCACAAGTAAGAAAAAAGCAACTGTCAGCATTCCATCCTTCAGACTATAATTCAGAGCTGTTATACAAGTCACATGCTGGTCTTATAAGAAACCTGCTTTTTTAGCTTTCTTTACACATTCCAACCTATCTTCACATACTTTGAGTTTTTTGTGATGAAATCAGAACTCTAACCTGTAAGCATTGGTTGCTGTTTTATACTTTATTAATCAGGTCTAGGGCATTCAAAAATGAAACTATGTTGGCATGCATTTGATGAATCTGAGGATGGCTTCCACATCTGGCCAGCACACAGCTCAGCCAGTCATGGGGCCCCGGGAATGGCCCTTCTGCCAATTGGCTACTCTCTGCAGGGTTGATGCAGCCATTTGAAAGCCTTCCAAATTCTCACCTATAGCCTATTGAAGAATTGCAGAGTTTGGCAGCTTTGGCCACAGAGCCCTGGTCCTTCAGGTACTGTGCCCAGAAGAAGGTGAGGCAGGTCTTAGGATAAAGGATTAAAAAGGAATCAGTGCAACTCCCTGAGAACCTTTTCTCCTCGTGTGAAGGTCATTGGAGATCAAGCTCCAATAAACACATCCTACGATTTATCTTGAGGACTCATTCATTCATTCCACAAATATTTACTGACAGTCTGCTGTATACCAAGCACTATGTTAGGTGTTAGAATAGAACAGCAAACAACAAAAAAAGGCAAAAAATCTATTTCCTCATGAAGCCTACATTCCACATTTTGGACAGCCTCTACTGTGTCTTCTGCAACATCCAAAGAGACAGTGTTGCATCCTTTAAAACAGGTAAACCCAGGAGAAGTAATTAGAGCTCCTGGTTATAAATAATAACCAATAGCAAAGACTATGACCGCTGAAATACTCCTTCTCCAAAACTAAATTTTTTTTTAGTCTTAGTAAACATATAGCTGCACTTTTCTTAGAAAAACAAAAAGTAATCAAGGATAAATAATTTGAACTGCTTGGAGCTAAGTGCAAGCAATCCGGTACTTACCTTATGTTTAACTGTTCTGTTTCTTAAGAGGAGTTACCTGTGTTTATTGCCTTGGAGGAAAAAAAAAAAAACTGTGTCACAGATGTTGGGAAAATAAGTATTGTATCTGTAATAGAAAACCACAGTAATGTGAGGAATCATTCTCAGAATGACTTTAAATCCTCTCTCACCTTCCAGCACATGGGAGGCCAAGGGATCTTTAAAAATATCTGGGAGAAGGATGGATAATATCTCTTAGCACCTTTACTCTCCCAGGAACTCAAGATAAAAGCTAGATGCTAGGGCCCCATCTTTCAGCAGTTTCTACTCATTTGTAAGAAAATAATGCTTTCTTTCTTTTGTAAAGAATATGCCTTGTATCAACTATGACTGAATTAATCTTGACATCTGATGAGGGATGGAGGCTACAGAGGCAAATTTAAAAGAAAGAATATTTTATTTTATAAGCTTGATTTGAATATAAGCTTTATATTCATGTTGACTGAATTCAAGAATGTTATTCAACCAAAAATAGCAAGGTAGGGGATAAATTTTGAGATTTTTTTTTCCTAATTACAAGACCCACCAAGAGAATAATAATGGGGAAAATTTTATCATGGAACTGGATCTCACAAAACCCAGAAATAAATTAACATGAAATCTAAGAATTATAATTTATTCCAGTTTTCCTCTTTTTTATTCCCTCTCTTTTTTAATGCATCTAGCTATCTACATTATGTATTCTCTCTAAGAGTTAGCCTTCCTTTTATGAGAACTATAGCCCAAATATTTGTTAGAAAAAATTTTTTCTACACATGCAATGTTTTATATGGATATAATGTTAATTTTTGTAGCCTGTAGACCTCAAGAGGTCATTAAATTAAAATTTTAGATAGCAAAAAGTCATTCTTCAACACGTATGAAAGAAGATTAAAATCTCTTTGCAACCTTGATCAAAGATGTCAAAAAGGCTGTCAAAACCAAAGCTGATTGGGGAAGCAATGTGGATATTCAGTAACTTGATCACCACCCACAATTTGTGGGTCCAGAGTGGAGCCTTTGACTAATTCACAGGGCCCTATGTAACTAAGATTTACATAGGTAACTCAGAGTCTACAGGTTCATTCTCAAGCATAATGCATGAGACCCTGGAGAATTCCCTGATTCTTGCCCTTGGCATAGAACTGAAACTGAGCCATTGGGGAAACACAGCATTTGCCTGGGCACCCTCAGAGGACAAATAGGACAGCACAGCTTTCCTACGGTAAAGGACGCAAGGAGCACTTCTCAACTCTAACTGTGAATGGAAAAATCTCCCCAGAATGCCTAGAGCAAGAGCACCCTCAAATTCTTTACCAGCTCATCCTAGGAGAGTGCTGGATGCCTTCTGCTCAGTGTCATCAAGGCTTCCTCACACTCAGCAGCTGTGGCCCACAAGAGTCCAATTTCACACGCACCCGCTAGGCACTCCATCCTAGATACACAGTCAAGGATGGAGTAATCACCAGTCTCAATAAAATAGGTCAAGAGTAGCAGGTTTGTCCATCAATAATGAAGTATAAGGAGTAAATGAAACATATGGAATGGAATTGTCTCATGGCCTGAAAATGTACCTAAGACTCCTTGTTTTATTCCTTCATCATTTGTAAGACAGTAGGTATTCAACAAACATGTCTTGATTAATTGGTTGATACCCAATTATATCCAGTGGATCAAATCATATTATGCGTAAGATTTATCCGCAGAGTCATAAAACTGGCTTTATGACAATTATAACCAAGTAAATGGGTGTCACATGTGCTTACTTCTTTTTTTATTTTAAGCTTTTATTGGGGAATTGGGGGAGGGGAACAGCGTTGGGAAATCGAGGAAGGGGGACAGACAAGTTGCTGTCCTTTTGTTCTTCAGTCCAGTTGTGGAGACATCGCCTTACTGGCTCCTTGTTGGTATTATCATTGCACTCTTCCCGACTGAGGCAGTCGCTCACCTGCCATTGGACGGCTGCTCACAGTGGCTCACCGCAGCTCATGAAAGTGCACGCCAGCTGCCGACCAGCCCCACTGCAGCCTACACCATCGCTGGCAACTCTCGGCAGCCCAGCTCCAGGTTGAGCTGTTGTTCACCATCTTAGCTGTAGAGGGCGCAGCATCACTGGCCCTCATGTGGGATCCGAACCAGGGCCCTCTGGCATCCCAAGTCAACTCCTAACCAACAGGCAACTTGGCCAGCCCTATGCTTACTTCTTGAAGCCCTAAACATTTCTTTCTTCATTCAAAACCAAAAAATAAACCACGCAATAAAAGCAAACACATTGCTTTCCAGTAAACCTTAAACCCCTTGCTTAAGGCCCAATAGAATATGATTCAATTTCATCTACTATGTTATTTACTATACTTAACTTGATCAATTTTGACTACTTCACCCTCCTCAAAAAACAAATGCTTCCCTCCCTTAATATCTAAATTAATGTCATAAAGTCCAAAGGTATTTTCAGAGGGGAAATTCAGAAAATACTTTGAACTAAGAAAAGATAGTTGGAATAAGTATCTGGCCTCTCAAGGTCTCACACACACACACACAAAGACACACACACTCAAATGGCAAAAAATGGCCTAGAGTGGTAAACCTAAATTTTTTTTTTAAGATTTTAATGGGGAATTGGGGGAAAGGAACAGTGTTGGGGAATTGGGGAAGGAAACCAGCCAAGTTGTTGTTCTTCAATCTTCGTGTGGAGGGCACCAGTTGCCATCTGGTTGCCCATTGGCAGCCCATGGCCTCTAAGCTCAAGGTGCCGAGTTCAGTCTTAGTTGCAGGTGGGCATAGCCACCATCGAACAGGCAGTCTTGTTGTTACACCAGCTGAGCCATCCTGCCACCTGTTGGCAGCTCAGTGACAGCCCAGCTCAGGTGCAGCGTCACTGGCGCATGTGGGAATCGAACCGGCGGCCCTGTCGCTCAGAGCTTGCGCTCTTAAGCCAACTCTTAACCAACTGAGCCACTCAGCCAACCCTCTAAACTTAGTATTTTTATTACTTGACTTGATCCTTTGCTTTTTGTGTTTAGGTTGTATTATAGGTGTGTAGGGAAAGAACTAATCCTTTATAGATTTTAAAATATAATCAATACGGATTCTGCTCCCTAAATAATCATGTATGTATATCATAGTGCCTACTTTTAACAGTTTTCATTTAAAGTCTCGTATATGAAAACACATATTATATCATTTAAAAATTTACTGAAAGTGTCTTTTTATGCATTATTTCCAAATCACTTTTAAACAAAACCTTCGTCTAAGAAACTGTTAGATTAAGATATCATTCTCCGGGCTGGCCGAGTGGCTCAGTTGGTTAAGAGCTCGCTCAAGAGATTGAGCTCTGATCAACAGCGGTTCGAGTCCAGCCCGAGCTGAGCAGCTGCTGAGTTGCCAACAGGTAGCAGGATGGCTCAGTTAAAAAAAAAAAAAAAAAGATATCATTCTCCTATTAAGCAAATTAGTTAGCTAAAATTTCCAGAGGTGTTTTTCCTTTGCAATTGTATTCTTATATCCTAATTTTTAAAGTAATTTGCTCCAATTTTTTTTTCAAAAGCAAAGGTTATCATGATACAATACTGAGACCAGACAGAGATTTCACTGCATGTCTTATTCAACTGAAATTTTTATTGAGGTAATTATAGATTCATGTGCAGTTTTAAGAAATAATGAGAGATCCTTTGTATATATTTTCCAGCTTGTTCCAATGGTAACATTTGTCAAAGTACAATATCACAAGCAGGAAACTGACATTATACAATCCAGTAACCTTATTCTAATTTCCCCAGTTACATTATTGTGTGTGTTTATTAAGTTTGATAAAATTTTACCACCAGAGTAGATTTATGCATCTATCACCATAGCCAAGATACTGAATAGTTACATCACTACAAGAACCCTTTGTCATTTATTATTTTTCACTTGTCAGGCAGCTGTGCTGTGGTAAAACGGAAGACACCAAAGTGTTGCCTGGTTTTCATGTGCACAGTTATCACCCAAATGTGATTTTTCACAATAGGCATCCGTTTTTTAAATCCATTTTTTTATAATCTCAGAAGGATCCAAAGCACAACTGCAATTTTTTTAAATCAAGTCTTATTTTCAGCAGGCCATACTTGCTGCCCATCATTGTCAGAACAGAGAGTACTGGAACATTTTTAAGATGGCAAAACCCATCAAAATCCCAAGACTAATAAATGGTAGCGTCCCCAGCAAAGTGGATAGCCACAGTCCATGTATGCTTTTGCTTTGGGGCCTGCTCATTTGTCTCCCTATCGTTGGTTCTATAATCTGCGTTATTCTACCCTCATCCTTACCTATTTTTTAGGAAGATATTGACAAGTGAAAAAGTCAAAATTTTCTATTTTGAACTCCTAATATCAGAAGAACTTGAAGCCAAGACTAGCAGTTGATACAGGATAGAAGATACAGGTAATCAAAAGAGAGCAGAAGAAAAGGAGTATAGTGAAAGGGGGAAGTTATCCACAGCCGTCCAAGTAATTATGCCTTCATGAAGCACAGAAGATTCTGGCAGAGCAGCAATTTTTAAAATAGAGAACATGGGGAAAACCAGTCAGAACTAAACATGTATGCAAAATTTTGATCAACTTAAGAACCTGAACACAGGTGTCTGTGTGCTGGAGTTAAGCGATAAGCCTCCACTGAAGAATGTCAAGCTAACACATAGCAGACTGCCTTACTGTTATAGGCTAAGCTGGGTGCAGACAATGAGTGGGGTGCACCATCTCTGCATCAAGGGTATTTCTATAAGTTTCAAGGTCAGGATAGCCAGGTCCGGGGAGTTGCACCACCTGGCTTCTCTCAGCCCGTGCCCTTCCTGGGAGGCAAAGCCATCTCTGAGTGTTTCAAGGTTGCTTAATAGACTCCATTCCTGGGATTTACCAAAAGCACCAACCTAAAGGGCACTTCTTGAGGTTCACTGGAGAGAGATATCTATTTCCCTGTGAGGGAAGGGGTTAGATGGTCCCACCACAGATTCTCTGACTTGGACCTCACACAAATACAATTGTGGGACAGCTCCTCTCTTTCTCAATCATTAGAAATAGCCCGAAGAAAGTTTGCCCTCTGATATATTCATTGCTTAATTGCAATTTCAACTAATTAAACACCTCTGCATTTCCTTAATTCTATTCACCAACTAGATGAATGGCTACTAACTACCTGTGGTTGTGCTGTGAAAAGGAGGCAGTGAATAGTATTCATTAGTATTCTTTCTACAGCTTCATATTGCATTGTGTTTATACATGTTTTTATCACATTTGTGAGAACTATATAGAGTACCATATGTGTTTTCAATAATGATGCTAAAAACTTCTCATAGCTCGTCCTCCTTTGCCTTATAAATTATTTTTATGCTAACTAATACAACTAAATTGTTATTAAATGCTAACCCAAGTAAATTGTATTCTAAGCTGATTTGCCCAAATTTTTTACTCCTCCCCAGTTCCACTGAAACTGCTAACAGTTCCAAACACGACATATGTCCATTATCAATTAGTTCTAAAGTAGGATGGTGCTTCCTCAGTGGGCTCCTATTGCACCTTGAACTTCCTGGGGAAGAGCACTGATCATCTTATACTGTAATTGTCTTTCCACTTGTCAGCTAACCCCAGTATAATGAGTATAATGTATCTGCACAGTTGGGAATGTGTCTATCTTATTCATCATTGCCATCCCACTGCCTGTGGTCGATATGCAATTGTTAAATGAATGACCATAAGCCCTGTTTGCTCTTTCTGAGTGTTGTCTGGTTCAGACTGTTGACAACAGTATAACTTGAACACAAAATCATCCCCCACCGATCTGCTGCAAAGGGGCTCAATCCTGCCTTGATACACTTTGATCCTTTTCCCCTACCCTTTTCTAGCAGCTGTTTTCTACTCCATGAAAGCATAACAAATCCAAAGACTTCTCTTTTTCAGTAAATTCTGAAAAAATAATCACCTTCCAAATCATGCCAGGTGAATCTCATTAAGTTCTTTTGATGCAGTTAATACTAATTCATTTTTTTAAATGTCCTAAATCCTAACTTTAACAATGATGAAAGATTAGGAACCCATTTAATTCAATTCACAAAATGGGCTACCTTACTTTTGCCATGAGCATAGTGAAAGGGATTCAAGTGACTGAACGAAAGAAAACAAAAGAAGTTAAGTAATGGCACATTAAATTTGGAGGGAGTGGAGACAGAGGTTTCTAATGCTATAACCCAAGGATTGCTTTTGAACCGGTTTTCCCTATCTTTATTAATGACTTTGGGGAGGAGAAGCAAATAACATCTTAATAACTTCTGCAGGCAAATCCCAACACCCGTCTGTACAGCACTGTTAACATTCTGAACTGAGAGATGAAACCAAGTAATGCAGTCAGATTAGACATGGTGGCAGGCAATAAAAACAAGATCTAGCCTAGTAAGCTAATATCTCTGTAGAGAATGTTATAAAACATGATTCTGTAATGGAAGGAAGATCCTTGTAAAGGTATAATAGTAGAAGAGACATAGAACTGTCATAAGAAACTAAAACAGGATTTACGATGAGTGATGGCAGCTAAAAGGAAAGTCACTGAGGTGTGGGTGGTATAAACACAGGCATCTAGTCCCAATTAGAAGTGATGTGGTCATCTCAAAAAGAACCTAGTGAATCAGCATGACAGTGTTATGCTTAGTTCTCAGGACTCTTGGTGAAAAAAATACAGAAAACTTAAGTGAATTTAGGAGGCAGAAAATAACAATAATTTTAAAACTAAAGGAATAATTTATGTGAAAAGATTTGAAAGGGCAGGCCTCTGTGGTTAGCCTAAATAATGACTTTGCAGAGATACTACTATCTGCAGATGACTATAGAGTATAAATATTTAAGAAAACAAAAATTCTTAGAATGCTACAGAAAATATATAAAAATAAAGAGGTAGAATGAAATTGAAGGAAGAAAATATAATGTCTTTATTTGGATGTGGTGATAGTCTTTCAACAGACATCAAGCAAATTCCACCATAGGCTAAATCTAAAGTGTTACACTACACATGACTTGGGGGTACTTTATGGTACAAAACAAAATTGTAGATTCTTGCTTGTTCATAAACAATTAAGGGTACATTTCTTCATTTCTTCTTCTTGTACTAAACACCTGTGTTATCCAACTTGTGTTGAAGATGTGTGGAAAATATTTCAACCTCTACTCACACTCTTACAATGAAATAGTCAACACACCTGCCCAAATATTTGTCAGTTGGGACCTATTCAAGTGTTGATACCAAGGTTGGTGTTGATGTTATTACACTCAATTTCCAACAAGCCAGGTGGTTTACTCAGTCATATATAGAGCTTCCTGTATAGAGAAAAAGGAAAACTTAGACTAGAGAAGCAAAGGGGAACAGAGGCTATTTTCCAGGTCTCTTCTTGACATTCATTTTACCCTAAGTTTTGAACAAAAGTCACACAATGTGCAATATGGTCCTAATTTTTAATTGCTTGTATGCACTGGGGATATAACTAAAATAATTCTAATGAAATCAGGCTTAATATATATGCTAAAATCTCATTTTTGTACCTACTACAAGTATAGGATCCAATCTCTACCCTCAAGAAATTTGTAGTCTTCTTAGAAAGAATGGACATGTACATAAAAAAGAATTCACCAGTATTAAGTAGAACATGGTCATGAAATAAATGGGACAGAGACACAGTAAGTGATTCATTAAGAGTCAAAAAACCAAGAGATTTCGAGGTTACTAAGCAAGCCCAAAGATTGAGGGAAACTTTCAGGAAGAATTTGGACTCCCTATTGTCAATTTGTTTTTCTTTTTTCACAAATGAATATTCAGCATCTAGCCCACTGAAACAACCTTTAAAATAACTGTACTTCTTGAATACACCTATTCATGCATGCAATATTTACCTGCATGCCTACTGTATGCCAAGTACTATTTTAAAAACTGGAGATACAGCAATGAACAAACTTATGTCCCTGCTCTTATGGATCTTGCATAGGGGAGAGGTGGAGCAACCAGTAAAGAAATTTTAAAATGTGTATATAAAACACGTCAGGTAGTAAGTGGTGCTATAAAGAAGGATAAAGTAATAAAGGGAATAGAGGGGATGCCATTGTAAATGGAATGGTCAGAAGAGACTCCTCTAATGATAGGGTAATAATAAACAGACGCTTGGGTAAAGAGAGACAGCGAGCCATAGTATTTGGTGGAAGAGCATTCCAGGCATACGGCACCACAAGTGCAAAGGCCCTGAGGCAGGTGCACATCTGCCTGGCATCTTGGAGGACTGCAGTGGGAGAGTAGAGCATGATTGGGCTTGAGATCGGGGAAGTGGCAGGGAACAAGATGATTCTAAACCTTGCTAGTCACAGCAAGATATTGGCTTTTACTTAGATATGGAAAGCCATTGGAAGGCTTTAAGCAGATGAAAAATATTATGTATCTTGTGTTTTAAAAAGGCTTATTCTCGTGGCTCAGTGAAGAATAAAATGAAGGGGGCAAGGGTGAATAAATGAGAAACAACTTAAGAAGGTGTTTCAATAATCCAGGAAAACAATAATGTAAAGTAAAGTAGAGTGAACACAATGGATGTGGAAAGAAGAGGTAAGATTCTAAGCACACTTCAGTAGTGTTTGCTGATTGGGGTGTAAGAAAGAAGTAAGGGTAGGGTGGACTTTCTGGTCTAGCAGCTGGTGTACTGGAGATGCCATATCCTGAGATGGGATGAGCAAGCATAAAGGGACCTGGGGATAGGAGTTGGGGATCAAGAATTCTATTGTTGGGGCTGGCCGAGTGGCGCGATGGTTAAGAGCTGGCTTGGGACGCCAGAGGGCCCTGGTTTGGATCCCATATATGAGGGCCAGTGACGCTGCCCTCCACAGCTAAGATGATGAACAACAGCTCAGCCTGGAGCTGGGCTGCCTTGAGTTGCCGGCGACGGCGTAGGCTACAGCCCCTGCTGCAGTGGGTTGTCATGGGCTACCGTGTGTGGCCAGCAGCCAGCAGCCAGCGTGAGCGGCCATCCAGAAGCCGGCGACTGATCTGCCTCACCCAGGAAGAGCACAGTGATGGTGCCAACTTGGGCCAGTGAAGCAACGTCCTCCACAACTAGACTGAAGAACAAAAGGACAGCAACTTGTCTGTTCCCCTTCCCCCAATTCCCCAGCGCTGTTCCCCTCCCCCAATTCCCCAATAAAAAATCTTAAAAAAAAAAAAGAATACTATTGTTGACTTGTGATGTCTGAATTATATATGAGTCTTCCAAGTGGTGATAATTAACAGGCAGTTTGAGATCTGAGTCAGGAGTTCAAGGAATGGTTGAGCTGGAGACACACATATGTGAACCTTCAGGTATAGATGACATTTAATGCCATCGGGCTTCCTGAGATCACATAAGGATGAGTGTAGATAGCAAGAGGGCTGAGGACTGAGAGTTGGGATATTCACGTTAAAAGATGAATTTTTCTTTTATGTCTTGAGTCTATAGAAATGATGGTACAAGAGTCAAATGCTGAAACTCTGCTGAGTTCACAGTAAAACAAAATTCCTATTTCATCAAATCACTGAATGACATTTAAAGTTCAGGATTTTAACAGGGGTCACAAATATCCTAAGAAAGGTTAAAGCCTAAACTCAGATTGGTGGCCAAGACTGCCTTCCTTGGCCCTCCCATTAGAAAATAACAATAACAATAATAATAAGGAAAATATTTATGGATTACAAGGTAATGTTGCAATACACACTCAAAGCTAGATGCATTTTGTGTACTATTGTCAAGGATCTATAACAACAAAATAGTTTGATTACAAATACAGTGTCACTCTCAAGATAATAGCAGTTTACATATACAGGGAAAGGAGCCTGGTCTGGGAAGGCTGAAAAATAATTGAAAGAATAAGCAGATATAAAGCTTGCAAGTAACACGATCAGGCAGATAAGCCAGAGGCAGTACAAGTGGCAAATCAAGCCAGGTAGGCAAAAAATTGGGTGTACAAATACCAGAAAACATAACAGGTGAGAAGTCCAAAGTTCAATAAAACATTCAGGCACCAAACAATCAAAGGAAGTTAAAACAAAGAGGAGGTAGCCATGGGGCAGGGGAAAAGGCATGGGGGTATGAGACAGGAGAAAGGAGGGTACATGTAATGTGATTAGTTTGAAGAGAGCTTTTGTGAGGCTGAGAAAATAATTGGAAGGCAGAACATGGAGGACTATTTGGACCATTTTAAAGAGTTAGCATGTAATTTTATATGTGTTGGGGACCCAGTCGAGATTTCTTGGCAAGAGAGTGGCATCAGCATATAACATGACATTTTAAAAAGAATATAAACTGGAGAGGGGCAGAGGCAAGGAGACCAGGAAGAATCTCTTACAATAAATGATAAGGGTCTAAAGTACACAGTGGCCATGGAAATGGAAAGAAAGTAGACTCAAGAGAGCTTCAGAAAGCAGAATAACCAGAAGCTAGAAAGGAGGGGTGAGGCAGGGTGAGCATAAGAGTTGGGGCAGGGAGAGTAAGAGACTCAGAGCTTTCTGGCTTGAACATCAGGTGGAAATAATAGGGACTATAGGAATAAAAGGAACAGTCCCAGAGTTGGGGTAGGAGGATGAGTTGGGTTCCATTTTGGACAAGAGTAGGAGGACAAAATTCAGGTAATTCATTTTGATTGTTTAAGCTAAAAAAATTGAAGCTGCACATCATAGGAGTGACAAGAATATTTTATAATGTTGAGGTATAGAAAGCAGTCCCCAAAAGGCAAATTATTTCATGTTTCTTTTCTGGTTAAAAAAGAAGAATAATTTTTCTCTTAAGGTTTGTGATAACCTATTGCTTTAATAACTCAAAGGAAGGCAGGATGAATTAGGATTTAAAAATACAAGAAAAGTACTTGCCTCTTTGAAAAAGGTAAGTCAGAATGTCCTTTGGTCTTAAATCATCTTTCAAAATGATGGGCTATGAGATTACTGTAATCTTATTTATTTACCCAGGCTTTTCCATGATAGATTAAAAATTTATACAAAATCTTACTACATTGCAAAGATACTAATACAATTTCTAACTCACAGCGTAGTAAAAATGTAAATCAAGGGAATTTAAAAATCAATCATGGTATTCTAAAGAGAAAGATTATTCCAAAATTCTTCATGCTTTAGAATAATTTCACCATTAAAACCCCTGTACTTTCTAAAAGCATCACCCAATATTTAATAAAGTACAATCCATAATAATAACAACATTAGAACTGAACAGTTTATAAAGCACGTTCATTACTGCACCACATTTAAGAGAAGCTGGCAACTGGTTCAGTATACTCATGCATGATAGGAAACAATAGTTTTAGAAGACTGCATTTGTTAGCACCAATCACTAAGTTTAAACTACTTCTGACCCCTGCTCTAGGTTTAAGCCTGGAAATTGGTATTTGTTATCATTTGGTCTGTAAATAAATCACAGAAGGCAGCCCATCTCCCCTGGAAGTATTGGGATAGTGGAAGGCTCCTACGCCAGAGGCAAAGGATTGTAATTTAGTTCAATCGCGCATTTGTTATGAGATTTCTGACATGCTTCAGCTCTACAAGTAAGCTTGGCAACACAAAGAAATTCTGTGAAGCATACTGCACAAAAAGAATCGCTCCTCTCTTCTTATCTTGAGATAGAAAATGTAAGTTTCCCAAGAACTGATCTCCAAAGAGCAAATAAAATAGAAATTCCAAACAAGTGCTTAGGTGGGACATGTAATTTACAAAATGCCTCTCATATCTGCCTCATCAAATCCAACTCATCCTTCAGGACTAGCTCAAATTGCACTTCCTCCACGTGACAACTTTCCTGTTCCTCCCTCCAGATGCGCTTGCTGACCACATCCTTTTTCCTAGAACACACGGTGCTTTCTATGAGATCTCTGCACTTACACAGTAACTGAGGGCCTATTGTCAGGGACTTTCCAGTTCATTGTGTGACCCCGCTACAATTGCCTCCCACACAGGAGATGCTAATAAATAAATGTTGGTTGAACACTTTGAAGACCTGGAATGCTACATAGTCATTCCAACATGGCTAATCGTTTTTTAAAAACATTTTGGAAGTTGTTTTGGAACTGATTTTTTTAAATATGTCCAGTGATAGCAGGTCTGGTCTTGCCCTTCCAGTTAGATTGCATTTTATTTTAGAAACTGTGAAAAGTCATACAAAATCAAGGCTGTGTCCCTGTACATTCTCTCTCCTTTCCCCCTTGATGCCACAGAATGGCCGCTTCCCCTCCCCAGGCCACCCGCTCCACAAATAAATATGCTGAATAAGTGAACAAGTGAGTTGGTGAAGCAAAGGAGAGATCAAACTGTATAAAGATATATTTATTTAAAAATGAGGAGTATGATTGCTAAACTGCTATAACCAGGTTCTGTCCTGACCTGGGCAGCCCATAACTTTGACAATGAAGAGGAAAGACAACCAAGTTCCTACCTGCCCCAGCTACACTAAGATTTTCCCTTTTGTCCAAATGAGATGTCCTTGCAGATGAAGTGATGATACAGAGACCTGATCAGACATGTAGGAGTAACTCTAATTACCCATGAATTTGACTGGGACACAAGGGAGTAAACTGGGTGTAACAAAATAGAAGTTATTGGACTCCTGACAAGGCAATAATTGCCATCCATCTCATTTATCTGCCACTATGTCAGAACCAAAATAACTCAGCACTAATAATGCCTTGACCAGCGACCCCAGTGACTGCCTATGTGTCTTTCAAGAGCATCATTCCCTACTGTCATGACCTGCCTCACTTTTCTCCTAGGCCTTCCAGCAGCCTCCAGCAGCCTGGATACCACTCCTTGCTTCCCTAGCACTCAAGTCTATCTCCTCATTTTCTAGCAAGGATCAAGCTTGATTATCTGTCTAACCTCTCAGCAGTCAGGCCTCAGAGTAAGTCTTGATGGGAAATCAGGGGGCAGGGCAAAGACAAGGAGGGAAAGAAGACACTATGCTGGATTTATACACAGGACCTCATTTAATCCACACAACAACCTTATAAGGTACGTGTTGTTTACCCAGAAAACTGAGGCTCACATAGCTTACATGATTTCTCTAAAAACCTCACACCTCTATTGAGAGCAGGGCCAGGATTTTTTAACAGTTACGAGATTCTGCAGTCCGTGTGAATTCCAGTAGATGTGACCCTAAAATGCAGCTTAAACCAGTCAGACCAGCTTCATCATGGGGCTTATTTCTTGCTCTGAAGACAAGTCCAACAGAAGAATATTCAAAATGCTGTGGGAGCAATGGTAGCATCATAGGAATAGGTTGATACATTTCCAGGGTTACTACTTGAGACTCGTTTGAGTTTCTTCTGTAAACATGGAGTCAGAGTAGGGAAAAGGGAACTAAAGAGGATGGGAATGGGGGGCGGGGGGGACAGGGCTGAGCTGTACACATGTTGACCAGAGCAGATAATGTTGGAATTTTCCTTCCTTTTTTCCAGACAAATCCAATAAAAATGTCTGTATCTGTCATCTAATATCAACTTGAAAGGTTTGCCCCCTCCTACCTTAAGTGGCTTTGTAGAGAGCACATAACTCAACTTCAGTTCCTACAGCAAAATTATGTCTTTCAATGTTCTTATAACATCATTCAAAGCAAGTTTTTTATTTTATCCTTGGCAGTCATAAGCAGAGTGTCAACAATGTTCAACCTATTAGCTATATTAAAGAGAAAACACCATGAAACTCTAAAGACCTTGATTACTGGGCAATGAAAAAGGCATGCCCCGCTCTGGTGAAGCACAGCTTTGGCGGGGTTAGTGAGACACTTTCTAAGTGTACCAGTGAAGTTTCAAACCTGCTGTTTCAGATAAGTGCTTTTCATTTTACTGTTTGTGCTTGATAAGGTAACTGGATTGATTCAAATTGTTTGCAATGCCTTGAAGGCAAAGGATATTATAGCATCCAGTGTCCTCACAACTCACTATAGCTTTTCTAAGGAAGGTTCTTGTCAAGACAGCAACAGAAAATACCCTACTTCTTATCATATATTAATTTTGCTCTGTAATAAGTAAATATAACCACCAGAAGTTCCCAACGAGGATTTCATGTTGATGCTTATGTGTGTTCTCTAACCTGTAGGTAGACTGCAGGAAGACCTCTTTTAATCCATGATTTTAAGTCTCAGGCCATCAGGCCACAGCACCACAAATGTCAAAATATCTATTCTCTACTTAGATCTGAGAATTCTAATAGAATTTTATTTTCTCCATAAAATAGGATTGCAATGGTTTGGGTGTTTGTGTCCCCCCTGCACCAAGAATTCGTATGTCGAAAACTTAATTCCTAATGTGATTTAGTTATGAAGACAGAGCCCTAATGAATGGAATTATCACCCTTATAAAAGAGGCCCCAGACAGATCTCTCATCCCTTCCACCATGTGAGGTTACAGTAAGAAGACAGCTATCTATGAAGAAGCAGGCTTTCACCAGACACTGAATCTTCCAGCACCATGATCTTAGACTTCCCAGACTCCAGAACTGTGAGAAATAAATCATGATTCCTGAATGAATATCACTTAATGCAGCTCAGCATTCTCATTTAAACCATGCTCCTTCATTCAAGAGGGTGGAAGGTAGATGGCTAGAGCTGAGGAAGTCTCTGCACCCAGGACCCCTGGGGAAGCTGCAAGGGGCAAACGGGAGAAGCAGAGTAGTAGAGGTGAAGAAGGAACGTGGGGCCATCAATCTCCCTCAGGATTCCTGGCCCCTGGAGTTGTGGGCCCAGAGTCTCCTGTAGGGACTCAGAGTAGCTTCTGGCTCTGTTCTTTATGCTTTCCCCATCCCTAGCATTAGCACAAACAAAGAAATGTTTGACATACAAATACCTGACTAGGTGGTAGGATTTTAGGAATCCCTCACCCAGTCTGAATTCCAATCTCCTGGGAGTGATATGGATTAATACCTAGTAATCTTTGAGATTTTTGGTAGCCTACAGCAAATTTTTCGTCATCTTGACTTTCTCCTAATGCCTAGGTGAGGCTGAGGGTAGGGGGTTGACATGAGAAGAGGAAGAACAAGAGCTGGCTTTAATGTGTGGCATTCTTTAGAAGCAATCAGGTCTACGCTGGAAACTACAAGAGATCTTGGAACAGTTCTGGAAAGGACAAACTGACAGCAAAGGGTGCCTGGGGGACACTGACGCCCAGGCGCCTGTCCAAGCCAATCACATCAGCATATCTGACAGAGGAGACGAAGCAATGTGTTTCATTTTATCGTGGTAAATATATAGGGCATAAAATTTACCATTTTAGCCATTTGTAAGTGTACAGTTCAGTGGCATTACGTGCATTCACATTGCTGTGCAACCATCACCACCATCCATCTCCAGAACTTTTTCATCACCCCAAACAGAAACTCTGTACACATTAAACAACTCCCCAGTCCCACATCTCCCCAGTCCTTGGTAAACTTTATTCTACTTTCTGTCTCTATGAATCTATCTATTCTAGGCACATCATGTAAGTGGAATCATATAATATTTGCTTTTTTGTGTCTGGCTCACTTCACTTAGCATATGTTTTCAAGGTTCATTCACATTGTATTATAGCAAGTATCATAATTTCATTTCTTTTTATGGCTGAATAATATTCCATTGTGTATACATACCACCTTTTGTTTATTCATGTATCCATTAATGGACTCTTGGGTTATTTCTATCTTTTGGCTGTTGTGAATAATATTGCTATGAACATGTGTGTACATGTTTCCTTTTGAGTTCCTGCTTTCAGTTATACTGGATATATACCTACCTATGAGCAGAATCACTAGATCATAGGGTAATTCTATATTTAACTTTTTGAGGAATAAGCAGACTGTTTTCCACAGCAGCTGCACCATTTTACATCCCCACCAGTCATCTACAAGGATTCTAATTTTTCTCCATCCTTACTAACACTTGTTGTTTTTCATTTTTTTAATAACAGCCATCCTCATGAGTGTACAATGTAAATTTTTAATGCCACTCCTGTGATTCTAATGTGTAACGGGGGAGGAGGGGAAGCATGGGTCTGAGGCTCAATTTTTTATCTAGGTAAAATGGAACAAATAAAACTTACTTTGAAGGGCTGATATGAGGATTAAATAATTATCTACAGAAGGCAATCAACAAATGTTGGTCCCTCTCTCATTCCCTTAAATTTCTACTAAACTTTCTCCCTCAATGTCCAGAACTGTAAAGTTTTAAACTATTAGATTTGACATAAGGCTGATTTTAACTTCTGTTTTGCTCTACCTATAGATCTTGCCACAGATGTATCAGATGTGTCCTCCATTACATCTAAATAGCAGTACACCTGCACCCAGATTTCCTCTCAAATTAAGTACTCCTCACTTCTATTATTAAACAAACAAGGAGCAGCTGTCATGCTCAAGAAACAAGTGTGATTATACTTTAAAATTTTAGTTGTGCCAACACTTTCAGTCTGTTTAGTAACTCCAACAAGTTATCTAGTTAAATTAATAGAATACTTTGGTACCATAAAGTCCCAGAATATGACAATAGAAGCAACAAAATATTTTACATGTAAAGCATACATATACAACACCTAAGAAATGCTTTCAGAGATTAGTAACGAAGGCGTTTATTTTCATCGTTCAGTCACAAGCCATGGCTTAATTTATTGGTGGCATTCATTACATGTCCCTTGTAAAGTGCTGGAGATCTGTAATAATGTTATTATTGGGCTCTGACAGAATCCACAGAAGGCCCCAGGAACCACAAACCAATCAAGTCGACTATGCAATGTCTAAAGTGTTTGCAACAAAACATTGAACAATCGACTTACAACGAAGCTGGAATCAAATTCCATTAAAGAATAGGAGCTCTAGCTGAAGTTTCTACAACATGTTCCACAACCATGGGTCAATGAAATATTGAAAAACCCAAACCGATTGTGGCTCACTGCTGTAACTTTACCCTATGGTGTCATAATGTGGCAAATCAAAACAACTATATAAAGTGGTTTTCAGAGCGAACGGAAACATTTGTTAAATTAAGAAAAACTTGCAATTTTCAATTTGCTCAAAGCAAACTATTCACCAGTTTCACATGTTCCTGTATGTGATCCAAAACTTGAAAGATAGGCATTGGGTGAAGCTTCTGATTGGCAGGCTTCACCTCCCCTGTCACCCTCCCTTGTGTTTCACTTCCTTGCCCTTCTGGTGTCACAGGTGATGTGAGTGAAACCATTAGGTGACCTAATGTGTATTGGCCAGTTGGGGAGGGTCTCTCTAATGAACTAACACTTAGGCTGAGAGCTAAAGCAGAGCCTTTCAAACTTAAATAGGCACAGGAATCACCTGGGGACTTTGTTAAAGGGCAGGGTCTGAGTCCTTAGGTCTGGGATGGGACCTGAGTCCTAATGAGCTCCCAGAGATGCCCAGGCTGCTGGCCTTGAACACCATTTCCAGTAGCAAGAGTACAAGTGGATGCTAGCCATCAAAGGAAGAGTGAGTGCCACACGGCCCAGGCAGCCCAGACTAGGTCAGCTCGCGGAGCCGAGCAAAGAACAGTGTGGCTGAAACAGAGGAGAACTGGTATAGAGGTGAGTCTGAATAGGTAGCCAAGAGTCAGGGCAAGGTATTAAGTGCCCACTAGGCAGAAGGCTCTGGGCTAGGCTCTGGGTACACAGAAATAAATAAGGCAGACCCAATCCCTGCATCCTTAAAGCTTGTAGCCTAGAAGAATTACTTTGTGGGCGGGAAGTTAAAGACTTTTAAACAGAGAAGAGACATGATCTAATTGAAATCTTTCAAGGATCTCTCTGGAAAAATTAGCCAAAGAAGTCCCCCACAAGAGAGAGTTTCAAGCTAGAGGAAGAGGCCTACTCTACTAAATGTTCCTAAAATGCCACTGGATTTAAAAATAGGAAGACCATTGGGGACTATTATAGGCTCAGTTGTGTTTCCCAAAATTCATATGTTAAAGTCCTAAGTGCAGTACCTCAGAATGTGACTGTATTTAGAGAGAGGGCCTCTAAAAAGGTGATTAAGGTTAAATGAGGTCATGTGGATAGGCCCTAATCGATATGACTGGTGTCCTTATAAGAAGAGGAGATTGGGACACAGACAGAAGGACAGCCATGTGAGGACACAGTGAGAAGGTAGCCATCTGTGCCAAGGATAGAGGCCTCAGAAGAAACCAAACCTGCAGACACCTTGATCTTGGCCTTCTAGCCCTCCAGGACTGTAAGTAAACAAATTTCTTTAAGCTACCCAGTCTATGGTATTTTAATATGACAGCCTTAGCAAACTAGTACCATGACCTTAGCAAAATGAGTTTAATGAATTCAGTAAAAGTGAAAGCCAAGTTGTCCTGAATAAAGAGAAAGAGGAAAATGAAGAATAGGAGATAGTTAATGTGGAATATTCTTCAGGAAAATTTGGTCATGATGGTAGAGAATAAATGGCGTGGTAGCTAGAAAGGCATGCAGAGTCAAGGGAAGGGTCTCTCCAAAATGAAAGATATTTTTAAATGAAAGATTTGTATTTAAATGTTGGCAGAGAACATCAAGAAGTAGAGACACAGGGCCGGCCGAGTGGCACGCTGGTTAAGAGCTGGCTTGGGATGCCAGAGGGCCCCGGTTCGGATCCCACATATGAAGGCCAGTGACACTGCCCTCTACAGCTAAGATGCTGAACAACAGCTCAACCTGGAGCTGGGCTGCCATGAGTCGCCAGCGATAGCAGGTGGGTTGCCATGGGCTACGGTGTGTAGCCAGCAGCCAGCATGAGCGGCCAGCAGCTGCTGTGAGTGGCCATCCAGAAGCCAGCGACTGATCTGCCTCACCCAGGAAGAGCCCAATGATGGTGCCAATTTGGGCCAGTGAAGCAACATCCTCCACAACTAGACTGAAGAACGAAGGGATAGCAACTTGTCTGTTCACCTTCCCCCAATTTCCCAATAAAAATCTTGAAAAAAAAAAAAGTAGAGACATTGAAAAATACAGATAAGAAATGGAAAAACAATGAACAGAATCCCTGAAAAGCCAAGAAAAGAAGGGACCCAAAGATCCTGTAGAAATTCCATAGAGGGGTCTTTTACCAGAAGGACACTTCTTCAGTGGCCCCAGGATTGAAGAAGCTTATAAATGGCAGGTAATATTGTACCTCATCAAAGAGCTTTATGCTTTTCGATAGGCTTGGTTGTACATGATCTAATACAGTCACCCTGTGAGTTACATGGAGAAGACGAAGTTATCTATCTACATTTTACATATGAAGAAAGAAGGGGCAGAAAGATGAGGTGGTTTGCTTGAGAGCACATTGAGGGCTGCTCTCACTCTCAATTCAAATCACAAAGTTCCTATTTCACTGTGAAGTCACTGTTTCACACCAGAAATATAGATTACATTAGATACAGTGTCAGTTACTATATTTACACCTTGAAAATTAGAAAATTCTTTGGTAGGATGTTTATTCATTAACAAAGAACAAATCAGGGGATCACCTCAAAATGCTTTGTTTCACATATCACCAGACACACGCAAAGGTTCTCTTTTCCGCTTATTTACAATTAAATAAAAGGTCTGGGGTCAAACGGTGAGAGAAAACCCAAATTTTCAAAAGTTATTTTGAAGTGATGAAATTAAAGCTAGCACAATAGGTGGATGAAATTCTAATTAAATGAAAGTTGATGACGCTGAAAATGAAAGGATTTCATTCGCAGGAATCTGAAATTTGGTGGGTGGAGGGGAGAAACACAAATGGCACAAGGTCACAAGCCTTGGTTGGGGGCAGGGAGAATATGAGAAACATCAATTAGAAGAGCTCTTCAAATTTACATTGACTATTAAAACTCTCAAATCCCCAGGACTAAACTCCAGTTGGGAAAAACTGAAGGAAATTATCTCCTACTCCCGTGAGAGAGCAAACATGATTTAGGTATAAAAGCTTTTAGTTTTATGGCTGGGGAGGTAGCAATAAAGAAAATGAACTTCCTTCCAGGGATTCTTTTTCAAGCCCTGCCAATTCCTGTGTCTGGGGAAACTATAAAGAATGTCCAGCCTCGTATTAAAGGAATTGCCGCCGATCTCCCGCTTACCTGCATTCAGGCTTCGGGACATCTGTAAGCCTGTTCCCAGCCCAACCTGAAACTGAAAGGTCAGGAGTCCCTTGGCTGTTCTTCGGCTACACTGTCTATGTGTCAACAGAGCCAGGGCTATTGGCAGTAGGTGCTAGAGAGATACAGATTGCTGAAGTAAACAGCTGATGAAAAGCAGGATCTTTTCTCATTGGCAGCAAGACCAATACCATGAAGCACATCTCTTTTGGAGCTTTCCAAACCACTTCAAAAGCAAGTTTTCTGGTGTGGATCAAGAAAGCAAGGCAAATTGCCCCCCAGTGCTTAGCCACCAGCCAAGTTATTGATGAGGGAAGGCAGCTGGGGACCCAGGCTCAGGCTGTGGTGTGGCCCTTCTCAGAGCTCTGTTTAACTCCAGCAGGGGTGGGCAACGTTTGAAGAAAGCAAGTTGATTTTTCTGATCTTTGGCCAACTGAAATGTGGCCAGTTCCCTAGCCTTCCTATACCACCCTCCCCCAGTCCCCACCTACGTCACTGTGGCCTGCCCAGGTTCAATGTCCCCAGACTCAGCTTCTGTCCCTGTCAAAACTAAGCAGTCATATGTCTTTTTCACTTTGGACTATACAAGCTAACTAATCTAGTAAATCCGATAAGTGAACTTCTACTCATAGTTTAGTGGACATTGTACAGTGATGGTTTGCTAAAGTTTACCACTCAATTCTGCTTCTTCACATTGAGCCAAAGCATTTTTACATTGAACAAACTCTGAGACCTAAGTATGAAAATGGAGCTGGCTTTTTATATCTCTATCTCAGTCCTTTGTTTTTAACTTTTCAAAGAAATCTTTCCAAACTTAACCCAAAAGAGAGACTCATATGACATTTGAACTCATATGGAAAAGGCAATGGGATGGAAAATTTGGAGACAATCTTTCAGAGCCCCACAAATTACATGAAGTTTATCAAAAAAACGCTCCCCTGGGCCTCTCCCCAAGCTCCAAATCTCTACTTTCAGCCACATATTGGGTTGTCGGAAAAGTCACAATGTATTTTGTCTATGTTTTTCAAAGGCCGTTTATTTATATAAAGAACAAAGATCAATCAATGATATATTGACCATTTTGTTCGATAATCTTTTGCCATCTTTCAGTGAGCTTCGTAATTCCTCGTTCATAGAAGGACCTGTCTTTATTTGGGAAACAATGAACAAAGTGCTGATTTACAGCCTCACCTGAATTGAATGTTATACCACGCAAGGAGTTGAGGAGAACGAAACAAGTGGAAGACTGATGGTGCAAGGTCAGGCGAGTATGGTGGGTGATCAGACTTGCGTGTGGTCTTGCATTGTCACGATGGAACACAGCTCCTTTACAATTAACAAGCTCTGGATGTTTCTGGATGATGGATTTGTTCAAACTGTCCAACTGCCGACAGTACACATTCGAACTGATTGTTTGGTTCCTTGGTAGGAGCTCAAAAAACACACCTTTATATCCCACCACACTGAGAGCATAACCTTCCTCTGATGAATGTCTGCTTTCAGTGTTGTTTGAGGCCAATCATCACGTCGGGACCAAGACAGTTGTGCACCACATTGTTGTAAACAATCCACTTCTCATCACCAGTTATCAGTCACTTCAAAAAAGGATCGTTTTCCTCATGTTTAATGAGCATATTGCAGATGTTTATACGCGCTGTCAAATGAACTTCTTTGAGTTCATGTGGAACCCAAATATCGAGCTTGCTTACATGTCCCAGCTTCTTCAGGTGGTCGTGAATGCTTGAATGATGGATGTTCAATGTTTCTGCAATCTCTCATGTCATATAAAGTGGGTTTGACTTGATCAATGCCTTTATTTTGTCGTCATCAACCTCGGTGGGCCTCCCTGACCGAGGAGCATCGTTGAGATCAAAATCACCGGCACGGAGTTTCGTGAACCATCGTTAGCACTGATGTTCTTGTAGAGCATTGTCACTGTAAACTTGATGCAACTTTTCACAAGCTTGATGCGCATTCTTCCCTTTATGGAAGTAAAACAGTAACATATGGCAAAAATGCACAGTTTGGTCTTCCATCTTCAATTTGTTGTAAAATCTCCAAAACTCAACCAAATCACTCAATTTTTTTTAGAATGAAGCTAGAACTGTCAGTTGTCAAATAACATAGCAATAAAATAGATGTGAATGACTCTAGTGCTTCCAAAAATGAAGTAGTGCCATCTGTTGCAAACATGCGTCAGACTTTCCCAACAACCCAATAGCTTAAAGTGGCAGCTTCTCTCTCTGAAACCTACAGTTGAAGATTAACTCCAAAGACTAATGACTTTGAAGAATCAAAAAAGAACAACTCTCCAGTGAAGAGACAACACAATTGTGGTGGTCCAAGTTAGAAGTGCTGCAAATTACAGCACCATTTCTTCCTAGCTGTGTGATTCCTAGTCTTTCTAATCCTCAGTTTTATCATCTCTAAAATGGCACTAATAACATCTACATCAGATTATTGTGAAGGTTGAATGTGAAATTATTCAGCATTATTTAATACATCCAGTACTGAATATAGTGCTGGGCACAAAGCAGGCACACAACAAATATTAATAGCCTTCCCAGGCCTCACCTCCAAATAGTGGGATTTCTGACCGAAAGGAGAGATGGCTCCCAGCAGTCCTACAGGTGACAGCCTAATTTACTACTAACCAATCAGGATGTTTGCCTCAGACCAAACACCACTTTCATGCAAGCCTAGAACTTGGTGAAGAACGAGGCAGTAAACAATCAATATCCCTAAGAAGACGCTAAAGGATTTATTTCATAATATAATTCTCTCCCCATACTTGTTTCCTGAATTTCCCTTTAGATTTCAATTCCGCAAGGGAAATAAAATTTGTTATAATAAAAGTGATTAAGATGGTATTTGGCCTGGGAACAAATCTCCTCATGATGTCCCTTAGAAAGATATATATGTACAGAAAACAAAGCACAGTAAAATAGCATTTTATTGCTACCCAGAGATTTCCCTAAAACAAAGAGAGAGAAGTCTGCTGAGCTGAGCTTAAAGCTGGAAGGACTCAGTTACTAACTTGGTGTGGTGCCAAAGCAGGCCAGAGACCCCTTCTGCCTACTTCCCCCGACGTCTGAGAGCTGCCCACTGCAGTATAAGAAAGGGCTGGGGCTCTTCTCAGAGAGGAGAACAAGGAAAGCAGCCAGGCAGAGTGGTCCCAGCGATGCCAGGGGGGCTTGCCTACGCTTTGTTTTGTTTTTCTCACTTGTTCTCAGTTGTGCGTTTGGTGGAAGAAAGTGGATCGTCTCTGCTGCCAAAGGATTAGAATGCAGACATGTCTTATCCAGCATTTGGGGGAATAAAGGGGATTCCAAAAAAGAAACGACTAGACTTTCTCCCAAAAGGAGTAGCCCCAGGCTACCTTAACCCTCCAGCTTGTCCATAAATCTTTACCCAGAGTTAGGCAAGTTCTACCTCTAGCTATAGTTCATAAAAAATCCTTAAACTTGACCAACCACAGCAGTCCATCTCCGTGGAGATGAAGCGAAAGGGGAGATATGGGTACAAGCTGTGGGCTTTCTGTCCTCCACAGGCCAATAGATATTTTCCTACTTCTTAAAGAGCAGGTTGCATAGACAGCGTTCAAATAATGCTCATCCACTGACAATACCACAGAACTGTTCCTTGTCTCACCATGAATATTAAAGATGTCAAAGAATTTCTTGTTGGCATTATGGTGCCTTATTCACAGATTAATAAAGCTGTTACCCAGAAAGAAGTGGTATTCTAAAAGAGAGGATGTTCGCATTCTCAGGGGCTTAAAGGATTATTGTAGGATAATGGTAAAGTGTCCTGACATCAGGTACAGTTGGATTCAAATCCCCACTACCCCACTTATCAACTATGAGACCTTAGGCAAGTCTTTCAAATTTAGTTCCTCACAAAGTTGGAATAGTAAGCAAAGCTGATAATAGAGTTTCATGTGGATTGAATTATATAATGCATACAAAGCTCTTAACATTAGTATTTGCTCATAAATTCTACTGTACAATTTCAAAGCACATGCTTTTACCTACAATGTTATAAAGGCTCCTCTAATAGACCAAGCTACTAAGAATGAATAAATCTTTAGAGGAAATAGTCAAGTATGAGTTGTTTTTAACAAATCCGAACAAATAGTTTGAGCAAGAACGAAGTTATATTTTAAATCTTTTTATATGGGCTAGTTTTTCATCCAAGTGACAACTGATTGGTATTAGATAAGGTGCTGTGGACTGCATGTTTGTGTCCTCCCAAAATTCCTGTGTCAAAGCTCTTATCCTACAATAGGATGGCATTAGGAGGCGGGGCTTTGTTCATGAGGGTGAGACATTGATAATGGGATTGGTGTTCTTAGAAGAAGAGAAGGAGACCAGAGCTCTCTCAGCCTTGTGAGGACACAATGAGAAGGTGATTGTCTACAATCCAGGAAGCATCCTCACCGGACACCAGATCTGCCTTGATCTTAGACTTCCCAGGCTCCAGAACTGTGAGAAATAATGTTTACTGTGTAAGCCACCCAGTCTATGAGGACATGTTAGAGCAGCCCAAGGAGACAAAGACATAAGGATTCTTTTTTAGAAATCCACCTGAGCTGCATCCTGAGATGCTGTGTTCTCCCTCCTCTCTTGAAGTATAGGCTCAGGGACTATCGCTCCATGGAGACGAACCTCTAGCCCAGATCTGAAGAGTTTGTTTCTACTCCTGCGGGCTGCATCTGTCAAACTCATCAATCAAAGAATGATTGGCCTGGAATTAAAGATCTCTGTGCTGCTCACCAGTCAGCATCTGCAAAGCGCACCTCTGTGGCTTCTGGTAGACCTCTGAGACCACTTAATCCTGCCCATCAGACTCTCAGATTTGGTCAGGAAGTCTGGATTCCAGTGAGCTTTGCCCTCAGAATGCATGTGAACAACCTGCTTAGCACTGTGCACTGATCATTTGGCCATTACCTCTGGCCAGTGGCCTCTCTCCCTGCTCCAATGCCAGTCAGCCTGACTCCCAGTCTGCCTTGGCTTTCACTAGTGCCAGGCCTGCTTCTGCCACCAATGACTCAGACAAAGTCACAACATGATCTGCGGGTTCCCAGGGTTTTCCCTCAACTCCATCAGTATAGACATTAAACAACTAGGCTTGCCTTATTTTCATTTTCTCATTTTTCCACTTCTTATAATTCTCCATTTCAAGAATCCTGACCTCCCAACCTTCCATTAATCCTCTTGAAAGTGACACAGCATATATGCTGCATGTATAGTGCAAACAGAAGCTGGTTTCATTTTTCCATCATCCAAAAAGCACATAAGGTAATTTGTAAACCAGCAGTAAAATCTATTTATAAAGAATGCTGATTTGTTTTCTATACCTTCCGGCACAGAGGTTCAATTTATTTTCTTACCTTAAAAAAAGAACCATTACTTTTTTTAAACAATCATACTAGAAATGTTTTAATTTCAAATAAAAAAAAACTTGCAAATTAGACTGTAAATAGCTTTCTTAAAATGGCCCCATTTTAAACCCAGTGTGCTGATTGATGATTTCACTGTGCTTTAAGGCAGATGATTTCACAGTCATTGGGTATATAATATAATGATGTTTTTATATAGCTATTAATATCACTAACCATAATTATTATAAACAAAATTATAACAGAAAAGGGAAAGCACTCGAATAGTGTCAAATTTTGAGCTAACTCATTGTTAAAAATTACGTTTCTATAAGAAAAACCCTACCCATCCCTTCTATGGGGCAAACCTAGGAGCATCGTGAAAACTTACTAATTATGGAGCAAGAACTATGGTAACTGTTTAGAGCACCTGTGTTCTTGAGAGCTGCTGCCTTGTGTTATTACAAGGGAAACAGCACCACCTTGTGGACAGATAAGGAAGAAAGTGGATCTGTTGTGCTCAAGTAGTATTAAGTTGTGTTAAAAAATACTATTTTGTTAGGTTGGTGTAGCCCTGTCTACAAGAGAAGTAGGGCCAAAATTATATTTAAATGACAGTATAGCATTGCTTATGGAGACTTATAAATGATCCCAAAATGTATTCAGGGAGACACATCATCTAAATGTAGCTACATAGACTCTTTCTAAATTCCAAATTTGGGTGGGGGGAAAAATAATACAGAAGACTTCTTTGAAAGTACCAAAACTTAAAAGTCAGGCAAAAACATCTTTAATAAAGCAGTATCAATAATGTCCATTGACACAATTCCTAATTTATGCTAATATCGTCATCTATAAAATAAGTTCCAGCAACAAGAGCACAAAGAAAAAGGAGTGCAACCCTCATCTCCATACTCCTAACTCTTTTCTGCATTAATTGATTTCAAGTTTTTTTTTCAAAATGTGTCAGAAATCTGGGCCGGCGAGTGGCGCCACGATTAAGAACTGGCTTGGGACGCCAGAGGGTCCCGGTTCGGATCCCACATATGAGGGCCAGTGACACTGCCCTCTACAGCTAAGATGCTGAGCAGCAGCTCAACCTGGAGCTGGACTGGTGTGAGTTGCCGGCAATGGCGTAGGCTGCAGCCCCTGTGGCAGTGGGTTGCCATGGGCTACCGTATGTAGCCAGCAGCCAGCGTGAGCGGCCAGCAGCCACAGTGAGTGGCCGTCCAGAAGCCGGTGACTGATGTGCCTCGCCCAGGAAGAGCGCAATGATGGTGCCAACTTGGGCCAGTGAAGCAACGTCCTCCACAACTAGACTGAAGAACAAAATGACAGCAACTTGTCTGTTCCCCTTCCCCCAATTCCCCAGCACTGTTCCCATCCCCCCAATTCCCCAATTTAAAAAAAAAATCTTTAAAAAAAAAATGTGTCAGAAATCCACAAAAATAAAAAAGTTGATATTTTGACTATTTCATGCATTTAATAATAACAATTTGAGGTGCTTTGTATGTAGGTGACATTATTTTTATGTATAAAAAATTTCTATTGTTATTCATTCTTGATGTATAATTTTTTATATTTTTGTGTTTTTCTTCTTTCCTGCAATCAGCAGATGCAAATATTCATTCGGCTATATCTGACCATCGTGGCAACAGGGCTAAATACTCCCTTCCGTCACCAGTCAACAAAACCCAACAACCACTGCTTTCTCACCTGAGGTACCCTGTGCTCTGTCCATCTGTGGTCCAGAGAACCCTAGGAGGTGCTCAGTCCTCTTCAGGGACTCTGAATGGTCAAAACTCTTTTTATAATAACATTTAGGAGTTATTTGTCTTTTCTATTCTCATTCTCTCATGAGCATACACTGGAGTTTCCCAGAAGCTAGCTACCTGACATGTGATACCACAAGAAACTGAGAGTGGAAGCAGAGAGAAGAACCAAGCTCCTTGCTAGTCAGCCATGCATTAAAGATAAATGCAAAAATATAAAGCAGTGCCACTCTTCTCATTAATTTTTGGTTGCCTGAAAACTATTTTTAATAACATATTTATGATACCTTACAATAGGTCTATTTTCTAATAATTTCTTAATTTGTCAGTTTTAATTTTTAATATGGTAAATGTTGGATAGATATAATCCATGTAAAAAAAAATCTCTTTGGGGTCCTTAATACTTTTTAAGAGAACAAAGGAGTCCTAAAACCAAAAAGTTTGAGAACTGATGGTCTAAAGCACATGCTCTCTGATGTAGCTTCTACCCATTTCATTTCTTAAAGACAATCATTGATCAGTCACCTTGCATTCCCTCACAAAACCTTGTTGCAAAATCCAGGATCTATTCCCCTACTCGAGGCCTCCCTCACATGGGGAAGATTTTACTATTGTGGGCCTTATTTATTAACATCATTTATAAAGAGCTTCCTTAATGACATTAACCTATTTGGAACCACTTTCTTCCCTCCCTCTCTCCCTCTCTAAGACACGCTGTGTAAATGCCCTCTTTCTCAGGGCACAGGTAAATTAGCCTCTGCTTAGAAATGTGTCACTAGGAAAAAAGAAAAAACAGGATTCTTTGAGCTTTCTGAGACAAGAGAAATAATGATAGGATAGAATGTGGTAAAACCACGTATCTCAAGTCCTGTCATCTAGTTGCTCTATGAGATACACCTTTTTGTGTATATTAGTTAATGCTATATGTTGAAGTGGTAAATCCATAAAGAGTACAGTCTAGAGTGTCCCAGTTTAGGTCCTCTGAAGACATGCTCATTCTAGCCTTCTTAATGCTCCTGAAATGTTAAATATTTCTACTAAAAATGGTTTCTGAGGACCAGCCGAGTGCCTCGTTGGTTAAGAGTTGGCTTGGGGCACCAGCTCTGAGCAGCAGGGCCCCAGTTCGGATCCCACATTAGGGCCAGTGACGCTGCGCCCTCTACAGCTAAAATGGGGAACAACAGCTCGATCTGGAGCTGGGCTGCCGTGAGGCGACGGAGTAGGCTGCAGCGGGGCTGGCCAGCAGCAGGCGTGAACTTTCATGAGCTGCTTTAAGCCACCATGAGCGGCCGTCCAATGGCCGAAGAACAACTGCCTCACCTGGGAAGAGCACAATAATAATACCAACATGGGCCAGGGAAGTGATGTCCTCCACAACTAGACTGAAGAATAAAAGGACACCAACTTGTCTGTTCCCCTTCCCCAGTTCCCCAACACTGTACCCCTCCCCCAATTTCTCAATAAAATCTTTTTTTTATTAAATGGTTTGTGAGATAAAGGCTAGACAAGTTAGGCTTCCTTTTTTGTACTTTTGGCCTGCACACCACCCACGCTCGCCACCTTCTCGTATTAGCCATTATTGGAGCTCTGAGAAGAAGCCACTCTCTGTCCCTGAGGACTGGGGGATAAGGCTGACCCCACTCCCAGCCACTCCCAGGAGCAGGCACAGGGTATCAACAAAGGAAGCCAGCTAAGGGGGCCTGTGGGGGCTAAAATCCAGCCTGCAATTCTGCTCTCCAAGCCATATACTATATTTCTTGCAACTACTAAAAAGATAGAAAGGGAATCACCATTTACCCCTGGGGGCCCTAACAGGGGAGCAGGCTACATGGGAATGTGTCCAGTAGGTTTAAGGTAAATAAGTCCTTTTTCAAACCTACAGTAATGCCAGAAACAAGAGCCAGAATAATTATTTTACTTTGATGATACAATGCCTAGTTGTGTTAAAGGTAAAGGATTTCAATAAATAGATTTTATGGCAGTGAAAACAGACAATTTAGTAGAGAAGGGTCTAGAAATACATTTTCTTTACAAAAGCTTTATCTTAAGGGGAGAAAATTACCCTGAACATGCAAAACTAGTTTATCAAATACCATGGTAAATTAACATGATACACTGGGTTACTTAATAAATTTATGGACACAATTGATTGGAAACAGTTTCCACAAGAGGATTTTGTTTCACTCTTAAGAACAAGTTTCACAAAATAATTTGTTACTCATCTCCACTGTTAATAGTGCCCATTAACCTTATTTTTTAAATATTTTTTTTACTTTTCAATCACAGTTAAGATAAAATATTATATTAGTTTCAGGTATACAACACAGTGATTACACATTTATATAAAGTACAAAATGATCACCCCAATAAATCTAGTACCCATCTGACACCATACATAGTTATTATAATATTATTGTCTATATTCCTTAAGCTATTCTATACACCCCCATGACTACTTTGTAACTACCAAATTGTACTTCTTAATCCTTTTCCCTTTTTCACCCATCCCCCCAAGCCCCTTCCCATCTGGCAACAATCAAAATGTTCTCTGTATCTATGAGTTTGTTTCTGTATTGTTTGTTCATTTATTTTGTTCTTTAGATTCCACATATAAGTGAAATCATATGCCATTTGTCCTTCTTTGTCTGACTTACTGCACTTAGCACAACACCCTCCAGATCCATCCATGCTTTCTCAGATGGCAAGAACCCATTCCCTTCAATGGCTGAGCAATATTCCATTGTATATATGTACTACCTTCTTTTTATCCATTCTTCAATCGACAGACACCCTGGCTGCCTCCACAACTTGGCCATTGTAAACAATACTGCAATGATCATATGGATGCATATGTCACCTTGAAGTCGTGTTTTGGATTTCTTCAGATAAATACCCAGAAGTGGGATTACTGGGTCCTTCTTTCTCTGTTATTATAGCCTTTGTTTTAAAGTCTATTTTGTCTGGTATAAGTATTGCTACCCCAGCTTTTCTTCTCCTTCTTCTTCTTCTTCTCATTATTATTATTATTATTATTATTATTATTATTATTATTATAAAATACCTTTTTTCATCCCTTTCAATATGTGTGTGTCTTTCAATATAAAGTAAGTCTCTTATAGGAAGCATATGTAAGGATCTTGATTTCTAATCCATTCAGCCACCCTTTGTCTTTTGATTAGAGCATTTAATCCATTTACATTTAAAGTTATTGCTGATAGATATATAGTCATGGCCATTTTATTATTCATATTTTTCTTTTTTTTTTCTTCTTCATAAAGAAGTCCCTTGAACACTTCTTCTAATACTGGTTTGGTGGTGATGAATTCCTTTAGTTTTTCCTTACCTGGGAAGCTCTTTATCTCTCTTTCTATTCTAAATGATAATTTTACTGGGTAGAGTAATCTTGGTTATAGTTCCTCACTTTTCATCACTTGGGATATTTTGTGTCAATCCCTCCTGGCCTGTAAATTTTCTGTTGAGAAATCAACTGACAGTCTATGGGAACTCCCTTGTTGGTAGCTATCAGCTTTTCTCTTGCTACTTTTTTTTTTTAAGATTTTATTGGGGAATTTGGGGAGGGGAACAGTGTTTGAATATTGGGGAAGAGGGCCAGCCAAGTTGTTGTTCTTCAATCTTCATTGTGGAGGCCGCCAGTCGCCATCTGGCTGCCCGTCGGCAGCTCGTGGCCTCTAAGCTCAAGATGCTGTGTTCAATCTTTAGTTGTGTGTGAGCGTAGCCACCATCCATGTGGAAGTTGAACCAGCAGCCTTTTTGTTAAGAGTGCATGTTCTATCCACGGAGCCATCCAGGCAACTTAGCTCAAAGTGCCGAGTTCAGTCTTAGTTGCAGGTGGGCATAGCCCACTATTGAACAGGCAATCTTGTTGTTAACGCCTGCTGAGCCATTCTTCCATCTGTTGGCAGCTCAGCGACAGTTCAGCTTGGGTGCAGCGTCACTGGCCCATGTGGGAATCGAACCAGCGGCCCTGTTGCTCAGAGCTCCCACTCTTAAGCCAACTCTTAACCAACTGAGCCACTCAGTTGGCACCTCTCTTGCTATTTTTAAGATTCTCTAATTGTCTTCAACATTTGGCATTTTAATTATGCTGTGTCTTGGTGTGAGCCCGTTAGGGTTCATCTTGTTTGGGATTCTCTACACTTCTCAGATCTGTATGTCTATTTTCTTTGCCAGGTTAAGGAAGCTTTCTCTCATTAGTTCTTCAAACAGATTTTCATTTCCTTGCTCTTTCTTTTCTTCTTCTGGTTCCCCCATGATGCAAATGTTGGTACACGATGTTGTCCCAGAGGCCCCTTAAACTATCCTCATTTGGGGAATTCTTTTTCATTTTGCTGTTCTGATTGGGTGTTTTCTGCTACCTTATCTTCCAAATTGCTGATTCGATCCTCTGCTTCATCTAATCTACTGTGGATTCCCTCTAATGTATTCTTCTTTTCAGTTATTGTATTTTTGACTGGTTTTTTTTTATGTTTTCTATCTCCATTTTAATGTTTCCTATCTCTTTGTTAAAGCTCTCACTGAGATCAGTGAACATCCATAGAACCAGAGTTTTGAACTCTGCATCTGGTAGATTGCTTCTTTACATTTTGTTTCATTCTTTTTCTGGAGATTTGTTCTGTTCTTTCATTTGGGACATGCTTCTTTGTCTTCCCACTTTGGCTGTCTCCCTGTGTTATTTGCTATGTATTAGATAGAGCTGCTATGTCTCCTAGTCTTAGTAAAGTGACTTTATGTAGTACGTGTCCTATGGGGCCCAGTGGTACAGTCTTCTTGGTCACCTGAGCCACGTGCTCCAAGAATGGCCCTGGTATAGCTTGTGTGTGCCCTTCTATTGTAGTTGAGTCTTAGTTTCTGTTTGCATGTCAGTGGGAAGAATGGACCCTCAGGCTGATTGGTTATGAGGACTGACCATGACTACAGTGGAGGAGCTGTTGTGCAGGGGCTAACCCTATGGAGCAGGACTCACTTTAACAGGTCTCTGGTGCCTATCCAGTATTCCCTTTGATTGTGTCACTTGTAGTGGTGGTTATGTAACACTCTGGTGTGTTCTGAGGCTGGCCACCATGTGTGCTGGCTCTGAGGCCCCTTGGGAGGAGCTCTGTTGCAGGCCAAGATCAGCCACTGCCTGTGCCCTGCCCAGGGCCAGTTGGTATGAACTACAAAGTGACCTACAGGTGGTTGCCAATTGTGCTGGGCTTAGAGGTACCTGGAAGAGGCTAAGCTGTAAAACAAGGCCAGCTGCCACTAGTGCCAGGCTTAGGGCTGCTTAGCAAGAGGTATGGGACATGCCAAGGTCAGATGCGTCTTGTTTGGGGCTTGTGAATCTTTGAGAGATTTTAGGAAAGTTCGCGGCAGAGCCAAGACAAAGTGTTTGTGGGGAAAGTCACTGGAAGTGACTTGGGTGGGCCCAAAAGTTATATGGAGCAGGGTCTTAGGGAATCACTAGGGTGGGTCGAATGGGTGTTAGCTAGGTTGATGGAGACTCAGCTATGACACCTGGCTGCATGTGCAGGGGAGAGGGCTCAATAAAGGAACAATGGCTTCTGCCAGCACTTCTGGCTGGATAAGGCTACCCCAGTAGCCCTCATTCTAAAGCCAGACGATTCAGTTCCTCCTCATACGTCCTTGGTGCCTTTCTAGCTGCTGCTCCATGACTGGAACTCAGAGCAAATGAATCCATCAGCAAGTAAGTCTATGTGCAGGCTCTTGAAAATGAACGGCTGAGACTCCAGCAGCCCTCCGTCATTCTCAGCCACAATTTCCACTGGTTTTCACAGCCTGAAGTTGTGGGGACTTCTCTTCCTGGTACTGGAACCCTGGGCTGGAGAGCCTGGTGTTGAGGCAGGACTCCTCATTCCTGAGGGAGGACCTCTGCAGCAGAGATATCCCTACTAATTTTTAACCGCTACACATGGGTGCAGGACCAGTCCATTCTTCGTCTCTACCCTTCCTACCAATCTTGATATGGTTCTTCTGTATATCCTTAGATGTAGGACTTCTGTTCAGCTAGACTTCAGATGATTCTCAATGATGGTTGTTCTGTAGTTTTGTTGTAATTTTGATGGGATCGTGAGAGGAGGCAAGCACAGTGTTTACATACTCTGCCATCTTGAGTGGAAGCTAATCTGTAGTGGAAGGTGGGGCCCTTCCCTATACTGAGCTTAGGATTCAAAAAAACTGGAATGGTGTTTGGTTGGTGAGCTGTCCATTATAGCACCCCATTAGTACAGGAAGACACTATAACACAGAATGTGTAAAATCACAAGATAAGTCTAAACATATTGTTAGGTAGATTCCTAGGAGAGAGATTTTATTTGATTGGGGATCAGAAAAAGTTTCATGAAAGTGGCATTTGAGAAAGGCTTGATGGATAATATCTTTACTAATAGAAATAAATGGAAAGAGGGTTTCAAGCTATTCAATTGAAGGAAATAACATAACCAACTTCAAGCTGAATGCAAAACGGAAATGGTAAACTTAACAACTTTCTATTAAATTCCTATTCTGCTTAAGTTGGTCATAATTTATTTCTGTTATTTGCCATGAAGAATATGGACTGAGTATATTCTCACATTAAAATATTATTCCATCCAGAGCCCACTGGAGAATGTATGGATTTTGCTTTTAATTCTGACTATTTAATTCTCACATAGACATTCCACCCAGAAGTAGGGGTTGCAATATAGCAGCAATCTGTAAATTGAAATATTTATTCACTGACTCAACATTTCTTCAGAGTCTAATGTGTTCCAGGTTCTGATATCAAGTGAACAAAATACAGATATGAATAAATTCAAGACTCTGCCTTTGTTGTTGTGGTCAGAATAATGCACCTTCCTCCACAAAGATTTCCTAATCCCTGGAGCCTGTGAATTTGTTACCTTACATGGCAAAAGGGACTATACTCATATGATTAAATGAAAGATCTTGAGGGCCGGCCAAATGGTGCAATGGTTAAAAACTGGCTTGGGACACCAGAGGGCCCCAGTTCGGAGCCCACATATGAGGGCCAGTGACACTGTCCTCCACAGCTAAGATGCTGAACAACAGCTGAACCTGGAGCTGCCATGAGTCGCCTGCGACGGCATAGGCTGCAGCCCCTGTGGCAGTGGGTTGCCATGGGCTACCGTGTGTAGCCAGCAGCCAGCGTGAGTGGCCAGCAGCTGCAG
>NW_017731780.1:372865-375109 GCF_001890085.2 Hipposideros armiger
GACTGAAGAACAAAAGGACAGCAACTTGTCTGTTCCCCTTCCCCTAATGCCCCAGCGCTGTTCCCATCCCCCCAATTCCCCAATAAAAATCTTTAAAAAGAAAATATCTTGAGATTGATAGATAATACTTGATTATTAATTACATAGAATAAAAGCATATGAATAGATGTAGAAAAAGGCAGCAAAAAGAGGAAATTTGCTGCCCTAATGTGGAAATGGTATGTTATCTAAGCCATGATTATAAAATCTTTGCCACAGAGCATTGAGAAGAAAGCAAACTAGAAATACAAATAAGAATAAATAAAGATAACTAGAAATAAGACAACAAATAGTAATATTTATGGAGTGCTTACAAGGTACTTTACCTGTGTGACATGACATGTAAAAATGTTGAAATTTCACATAAATTGCACATATGGGCAAAAAGTTTTTTAAATGTCTTCTTTTATTTCTGTAACCGATACTTTATTCTTTCTCAGTGGAGTGTGAAAAAAATGCTTAAACTAGCCAATTAAATTCACTGGTTCTCTTTTCCATTAATTAATTCTCTTGAGTATTCGGTCAATTCAAAGCTCAAACTCAAGTCTGCTTCCTTAGCCGAAGGGCCTTCCCTCTGCCACTGATCCTGAAGAAGGCCTGGGTGAAGAGGAAATCTCACATATCCTCATGGGGCTGGAGGGAGGTGGCGGAGGTGGGAGGGGGGTGGTGGTGCAGTGAATTATCCTGTGGGACTCACTGGTCTCTGCTGTGTATGCAGTCTTTTGTCCAAGCATTCTGCACTGATGTCTGCCGACATCTAGCCAATCTTGCCTTTATTTGGGCATGTACGGGCACCCACTGCTGAAGTCTGGCCACTCACTGCCATTTGCCTCTAATCACCTGGCTTCACATTTTGAGGCCTTCATGTCTCTCTACAGGCCTCTGCTGATTCACTTGTCCTATCAGAACATTTGTTTCAACCAAGACATGAATGAATGCTGGCTCTCCAGCCCAGCACTCAAAAGATGAGAGTAAAGGGATATATGTCTCAGGCACCTCTCTGTCCTTATTGCTCTTTTTATCCTGGGCCAGATGCATGCAGCAGAGAAGCAAAGCACCAATGTGGATATCCTCTGACCTTCTTTTATCTGTCCATCCCTTACCATCTATTTGACCAGATCCCAGGAAGATAGCTGGGGCTAGGTGCCTTATCAGAGACCCAGGTAGTGACCTCTCATAGTTACCTTCCCTTGGAATTTCCCACTTCCTCCATAGAGGAAAGTTTTCTCCTCTGGTCCAGTGGGAATTCCCTCTTACACACCTTTAACCAAGACATTCCCCTCAGCTTGACTAAACTTTAGATAGAATTCTTCCTGACCCTAAGCCTATTACTTCCCTTTTCTTAGAACATTTACTTTAGAGAACTTATACAGATGGTTGTAGACTTACAAGAGTTCTACTTATGATTTTTTTTCAACTTTATAATGGGACAAAAGTGATACACATTCTGTAGAAATGGGCTAGGCTAAGCTATGATGTTCAGTAGTTTAGGTGTATTAAATCCATTCTTGACTTACAGTATTTTCAACTTGTGATAAATGTATCAGGCCATAACCTCTTCTTAAGTCAAGGGGCATCTGTAATTGTAAATTCTTTCTCTGTCCTTTTGAAATAGAAATCTTTTAAAAAGCATTTTGTCAGTTTTACAACCCAGGAATGTCTTTCCCAAAGACAGGAGCCATCATTCCTTTGAAATGTAATCCTCAAGGGAGATTTCTCTCAGTCTCTGTGGGAGGGTAGGGGCCTAACTTTGGTGGGCACCTTGCTCCAAATTGTAAAACTACCTCCTGTTATGAAGACATAAGAAAGTTTACTTTTCCTCTGGGTGTAACCAATAGCAAATACAGTGTCAAATCCTTGTATGGATTCACTGACTGGAGTTTCTTGCAGAAACTATACCAATGATGAATTGTTCCTGATTTCTAGTTTCTCTTTCTATAAGTGAAAACTGGACCAAAGCAATCTGAGCACTGAGTCACAGATTTTACAATTTTTTTCCTCATTTGTTTCCTGCTATCCTGGCTACAATTTAATTTAGCAACAACTGTTTTAGTATCTCATCTTTCCATTGCATTTAGCTTATTTCTCAGAGAAACAACAACACTCTTATCATATTCATTTTCTCAGTTTATATAATATTTAACTAAATTATATAATTATGATAGTAGAAAGAAATGACATAAATATATTTGGGAACAAACAAAA
>NW_017731780.1:377924-378790 GCF_001890085.2 Hipposideros armiger
AAAAAGTAAAAGAAATTCAAGTCAGAAAGGAAGGAGCAAAATTGTCTTTATTTGCAGATGACATAATCTTATATATAGAAAATCCTAAAGATTCCAGCAAAACTATTAAAACTAATAAACGAATTCAGTAAAGTTACAGGATACAAAATCAACATACACAAATCAATTGTATTTCTATACACTAACAATAAAATATCTGAAAAAAATAAAACAATCCCATTCACAATAGCATCAAAAATAATAAATTTAATCAAGGAGACGAAAGATATGTACACTTAAAACTATAAGACTTTGATGAAAGAAACTGAATATGCAAACAAATGGAAAGATATCCCGTGTTCATGGATTCGAAGAATTAATATCATTTAAATTTCCATACTACACCAAGACTGTCTATAGATTCAGGGAATCCCTATCAAAATTCCAATGGCATTTTTCACAGAAATAGAAAAAAACAGTACTAAAATTTGTATGAAATCACAAAATACCCCAAACAGCTAGAGGCAATCCTGAGAAAGAGCATAGCTGGAGGGATCACACTTTCTGACTTCAAATTATACTACAAAGCTGTAATAATCAAAACAGTATGATACTGGTATACAAATAAAAACATAAACCAATGGTATAAAATTGAGTCAAGAAATAAACACTCACATTATCAACAACTAATATTTGACAAGGGAGCCAAAAATACTCAGTGTTGAAAGGATAGTCTCTTCAATAAATGATGCTGGAAAACTGGACAATCACATGCAGACAAAGGAAAATGGACCCCAATATTATACCATTCACAAAAATTAACTCAAAATGGATTAAAGATTTAAACATAAGACATGAAACTAGGAAAAATATAAAAATAAATAAGG
>NW_017731780.1:380360-381385 GCF_001890085.2 Hipposideros armiger
CATTAGAAAAGATCAACAAAACTAGGAGCTGTTTTTTTGAAAATATATATAACATTGACAAACCTTTAGTTAGACTAAGAAAAAAAAGAGAGTAGATTCAAGTAAATAAAATCATTAATAAAAGAGGAAACATTGTTTTGATAACACAGAGTTACAAAAGATCATAAAAATTACTATGAACAATTATTCACCAACAAATTTGATAACCTGGAAGAAATGGAAAAATTCCTAGAAACATTATGACATACTAAGACTAATCATGAAACAACAGAAAATCTGAACAGACCAATATCAGTAATCAAAAATCTCCCAACAAAGCCGGAAACCAGATAGGTTTCCACGGTGAATTCTATCAAACATTTAAATAATTAACACCAACCCTTTTCAAATTCTTCTTAAAAAATTCAAGAGGAGGGAACACTCTCAAAATCATTTTATGAGGCCAGCATTACCATGATACCAAAGCCAGGAAAGGGCACTACAAAAAAATGAAAATTAATATCCCTGGTGAATATACAGTAACTCCTCACTTAACATTCAATAGGTTCTGCGATTTTAAGCAAAATGATGTATAATGAAACCAATTTTACCATAGACTCATTGATATAAACCAGAGTTAAGTTCCTATAGCATCTCATCAACATTATGACAAAATTATGTTGAATGAAACATTATTGGAGGACCTGCAGGGATGTAAAAGTTCTCAACAAAATATTAGCAAACCAAATTCAACAACATTTTTAAAAGACCATACACCATGATCAAGTGATCAAGTGAGATTTTTCTCTGGGCTGCAAGGATGCTTCAACATACTCAAATCAATAGATGTAATAACCCATTAATAGAATGAGGGATAAAAATCATATGCTCTATCAATAGATGCAGAAAAAGCATTTGACAAATTATAACATCCTTTTATAATAAAAACTCTAATACAAATTGACATGCGTGGTTTAGAAGGAACATACCTAAACATAGTAAAGACCATATATGACAAGCCCACAGCTAACATCATATACAATTTT
>NW_017731780.1:383375-384973 GCF_001890085.2 Hipposideros armiger
TAGATCTTAAATGATTTTACACAAAAAAAGAAATGTTGATGTTGTGAGTTAGATGGAGGTGTTAACTAATGTGACGGTGGTAATAATTTCTCAATATAGAAGTGCATCAAACCAACACCTTGTACACCTTAACATTACACAATGTTATATATCGATTATATCTCAATGAAGCTGGAAAATATAAAATAATAAAAAATATCAATGCTGCTGTGATGCTTTCATAAGAAACAAAAACAATGGAGACTTTGGAGAGATCCAAGCTGGTGGAGTAAACACTGGGCCTGCTTCTTTCTGTGAAGACATTAGAATTACAACTAAATTATAGAAAAATCTACCTGGAGAACCATCTGCAGACTGGCTAAACAGAAGATTTATAACTAAGGATATACAGAAAACACGTCGAGACTGGTAGGAGGGGCAGAGATGTAGACCGGGCCCCAAACCTCTGTGTGGTGGTTGAGATTCAGGAGGGATGTCTCAGCCACAGAGGTTCCCCCTGGAGGAGCAAGAGACTCCAGCCCCCCACACCAAGCTCCCCAGCCCAGAGTGCTTGTGCCAGAAAGAGGGGCAGCTACAACATCCACCTGTAAAAAATAGTGGGTATTCCAACAACCCTGGTGGGACGGAAGGCTGCGGGAAACCCAGACATCCTCTTAAACAGTCCGTGCACAGACTCACTCGCTCACAGGCGCTCACCTTGGGCTCTGGTGGAGGGACAATGACTCCAGAAGTGTTGAGGCATATGGAGGGCAGACTGAGGTATGTGGCTTCAGGCCTAGGGCTGGAAAGCAGCCGCGATTTTCCTCTGAGACGCCCTCCTCCCATGCAGCTATCAGGCAGACGCCATATTTCCTATGTTGATCCCATCCCCACATGGCCAAATCTGAATCTCATTGGCCTGGTGAGCTCTGCTGCTGCACCCTGCTGACTCACTGGGACCCCGCCCTGCTCCACCCTGTTGACTCACTGGGACCCCTCCCAACCCAACTCCTCCAATGCCAGAGGCACTTCCCCTGACCCCAGCAGCCAACCGTATCCACATTGCACTCTTTCTTGAAAAACTATCCGAGTCCATCAGACCCAGGTGAGAAGCAACTAGCCTCGGTGTGCTCTGAGACTTTTGCTGAGTAGCTCCAGACTCAGCACTGGCATTAAACCAGAATCTACATCAGCCTGGTGACCACAACTCTTCCTATTCTAGTGACTCCCTGAGACTCTGCTTCTCCAAACTTGCATACTGCATGAGGTTTTATCAGTGGCTGAACCTTAAGGGAGCCAGCAGGTGGCAGCCGGCCTTGGGGTGTCCGGGCATTTTGCAGAGCTACCCCAGGCCCAGTATTAGTGGCAACCATCCTGGGTTCGCAGCGTGGCCTCGCCCATATGCCTCCAACTTTTGCATAGGCAGCGAATGGGTCACTTTATAGCTTCTATCAGGTAGTCCCTGGCCAGTCACAGACAATGGATGACCTGGGCCTGCATTGAAACGTCCCTCTCTCCCAAGTGGCCCCAGAACAAATATATTTGGAGGTTGACTTCAGACCACAGCAGAACACCACAAAATTAGCCCCACAAGTGGTTCACCCAATGGGCAGTCTCAA